>NW_023465394.1:0-8866 GCF_013731165.1 Rhagoletis pomonella | reverse complement strand
TTAATTCCTTAGTACGATCTATTATATGGAGCCCTATTTATAATTGTCACGCCTCTAGGATTGAACGAGTTCAAAAGGTGTTTATTCGATTTGCCCTCGCTTCTCTTAACTTCTCAGATCCGATTCCCTCATATTACTCCCGGTGTAAACTAATAAATTTGCTATCATTGGAAAATAGAAGGCGTACCCAATTACTCTTATTCGTCTTCGATCTAATCTCTGGCTCCATTGACTGCCCATCTCTTCTTGAGCAGGTTACCTTTAATGTGCCTCTCTGAACACTTCCCAGCAAAAAATCGGTAATCGCTTTTAGTGGTAACGTGTTCTAGAAGGCATAGCGTTGTAATGCCTTGGAATTTTTTCGCTTCTTTTAGGCATTGTCGGTAATGCAAAGTAGAATATTTTATTTATTTCGATTCTTTGTTTCATTTTGGGGAATGCAAAGTAGAATGTCCTCTAATATTTCTTTCTTAATTCGCTTCTTTGCTTCATTTCAGGGAATGCAAAGTAGAATGTCCTACAATATTTTATTTTTTTCGCTTCTTTGCTTCATTTCAGGACATGCAAAGTAGAATGTCCTACAATATTTTTTTTATTTCGCTTCTTTGCTTCATTTCGGGGAATGCAAAGTAGAATGCTGCATCGTAGTCAGCTGAAAAATAGAATGAATATCCAAAAAATTTTTTTCTACCGTTAGTTTCTGTGGAAATTTGTCTCGCATAAAAATCATGTTTTGCTTTGTTCAATTTGCAGCGAAGTTGAAGTCAGTCAATGAAGTGAAGTACATGAGTGAGGAAGTACAATTTTAAGCTTAATTAAATATGCATGTACATACCGATTTTTAAGTAAAATCTAAATACCCAAATACATAAATATGTTTGTATAAAAACTGATTTATAAAAATTTTAATTAATTTTAATCTTTTAAGACATTTTCTGATTTAATATAAATAAGTGTGTACTCATCTGGGCATTCTACATTAGTTTCTCTGTAAGGCATTCTTTGTTCGCTTCTCTGGATTCTGTTTATCCATGCGTTCTCCCTTCGTTTGAAGGTAATGCTGCGGGTAAGGGATTACCGCCAATGACATGCCCATGTTAAAATAATGCCTTCCTGAAGCGAAAGGGTAAGCGATTCCCATCGCCTAGCTCGTTTCTTCTTTCGCTTCTGTGGTAATCGTGTTTTTTGCTGGGTTCGCTCTCACATCCCCTTTTACGTTCCTGCCGTTAAGACTAACTACTCATCTTTTGTGCCTATTTTTCGAGGCGTTGTGGAATTTAACAATACCTCAAAGAGCTTAGATATCGACTTTTCGTTTCCAAGAAGTCTTTTTAAATTATCTCTTGAAACCTTTTTTTCGTAATTGTACATATACTAGTCACCGTTAATACTTTTAAGCCTACTTCTAGTCTGTAAGATAGTAAATCATAGACTGAATAAAGATGAAATATGAAATATTAAATGTGCCAATAGTTGACCGGCGAAGGCTTCGCGGAATCGATAACCCTTTCGAGCTAACGCCAACGGAGTTCCGGAGGCTATATAGACTTAGTCCCGGCACGGCTGAAAATGTGGTATCGCAACTTGATAACCAGTTAAGAGGATCACGATAAACAGCGTTATCGACCGAAAAGCAGGTAAACCAATATAGCTTTAACTTTATTGAATATTTTAACTGCGTTCCACCGGTAGTACGAATTGCAGGGTTTACTGGAATATCTGTTTTTACCTTTAATAAACCTTATGGGACGTGGAACAGCTTTTCCTGTAAAACGTTTAATTCGTACTACCGCTAGAAAGCGTCTTATATAAGCATGCGTTTATGTACTCGTTAAAGGTTCTAGCGGCTCTTAAGGTTTTATGCCACTGGATGCTATCAACGCCCAGTTGGAGAACAGTGGGGCATTTCCATGAGCCAAACATCGATAAGCGTTGCATACACCGTGTGACTGACGCGATCAACAATTCAATGTTTAACCCTAAAGTGAAGTTCCCTATGACACAATTGGAGTGCCAAGCGGCAAAGGAAATTTTTGCGTCTGCACCTTCACCATTTGTAGCAGGAACTATCGGTGCAGTCGACTGCACTCATGTCTCTATTTTGGCTCCCAAAAATAACGAATCAAATTATGTCAATCACCATGTGCACCATTCGATCAACGTGCAAATGGTAAGAACATATCTGGTACATTTTTATTGTTATTTTATGGTTGTTAAAACTTTTAGATATGTGACCCAAATCTTAAAATTTTAAACGTAAATGCAAAATTTCCGGGAGCACGGCATGATTCATTTATTTGGAGCTTCTCTGCAGCGCGTCGGGTCATGCAGCGATCATTTTAAAATGGAAATCACAACACGTTTTTGATTGGTAAGGTATTTTAATTTCATATGAATTAGAATATTAAAAGAAAATTAAAGGCCATTCTGGTTATCTATTGGAGCCATGGCTGATGACACCTCTACCTAACGATCCAGAAGGAACGCCAAAGATTCGGTACAATGAGGCACTATGTAAAGCGCGTAACCCGATCGAGAGACTGTTTGGCGTCCTTAAGGGTACGTGGCGGTGCTTATCACAGCAAAGCAGCAAAGGGTTCTGTTGTATGACCCCGGTTTTGCTGGCCGAGTAGTCAACGCGTGCGCAACATTGCATAATCTTCGTTTGGACGATCAAACAAGCGATTTCGACGATAGGGTTGTTTATGATCCCGAAATACTAAGCACTGATAACAATTCCGAAGCATCTTCTTCAATAGGAAAACGTGTCCAACAACGAATTATAACAATTTTTTTTAAATATTCATTTTACTAAATTTATATGCCATCAAGGATCGTCTCGATGGTAGGCCAGCCATCAGCCGAGGCACGCAAGTAAGTGCTATTACAGCAAATTATATGAACTTCGTTTAAGTATAAAAATAAATGTTTTATTTTACTTTATTTTGCATTTATAATGAACGACTACAATAATTTTCTAGACTTGTTCAGTGTACGTCAACTAACTCCTTTATTTGTGAACGGGTTTCATCGGCATCTTCCTCTTCACAAGACAATGATGTTCATAAGCATGGGCAACAATTGATGCATAATACTTATATGTAATGCATTTTTAACAAATCAATATGTAGTACTTTCCACAATCAATTACAACGATAAAACTGCAGCTGTGGGGCAACCGCCGTTCTTTATGGTTGTTTTGGATAGTTTAACTGTGCACAGTAAAATGTCGCTAATCCACAGGTAATACAGAGCAAATTTTTTGGAACTAAGCAGCGAAATTTATTGTTTTGACTTTGATCCCTGGTGTCTCCGAATGAATTCACTTGACTATTTCTGTTTAGTCGCCGTAAAGCAAGGCCCGCAATTGTTCTGGTGGTTGATTTAACGGTGGTAATTTTATTGGTTCTTACAGCCTTAATCAAAAAGTTCCATACATGCGCCGGCTTTAGTAGAAAGCTCGTTCACACCAAAATCGAACCCGTGGGCATTTAAAGGATTCTCATCAATCATTATCTATCTAATCAAAATACTGATTACTGGAGTAATTGATTAACCGAACAACTGATTAACCAACTTGCTATAGTAATCGAATAATCGCACAGCCCTAAAACAACGCCATTTTTTATAATTGGTTTATTTTCATTAACTCTGTTAGGAATTGCTGTCCGCTGTTTTCAAGCCTCAATACTACCTATACATTGGCATATATGTACATATGTAAGTACGTACTCGTTTTTGGTATTCAATTAAAAAATTTAAACAAACATGTTTTATAGAATCTTGGAGGGCATTAGCGCACGCGCACTTTCAGCACCGCCTGTTTCTTCAATGAATTCCCCAATGCGCCAGCACATGCACTGTATGTTACATGCATTCAGCTACTCAGTTTGCCAATCGCGCCCTCAATCGTAGCAAGTAATGTGGTGGATGGTATTGTAAAGGGTTATTTACCAAAAGAGAAACACTACTACATCAATTCTGTTGGTATAATACTCGCTGGTCTGCCTGAGCCACATCGGAGTGTAAATGAACACCATGGGCAATACATTGATACACCAGTCGTGCAATACAAGCTTAACCGAGAGAGCACCTTTGAATTAAAATGCATGCACCTTCGCGTTGATGGGTGTCAGCTGGATTGACATATTTAAACATTACCTTAATCATGCATATTAAAGCGGAGTATTCAACACAGCCGTCGGCCGCTGTGGTGTAGTGGTAAGCAGTGCGCGCTTCCACTCCACAATGCCTGGGTTCAAACCCTGGTCAAAGCAACATCGCAAAAATATAGAAAAAAGGTTTTTTCTTAACAGCGGTCGTCCCTCGGCAGGCAATGGCAAACCTCCGAGTGTATTTCTGCCATGAAAAACAGCTTCTCATAAAATACAATCGCCGTTCGGAGTCGGCGTAAAACTGTAGGTCCCTCCGCTTTGTGTGACAACATCAAGGCGCACGCCACAAATCGGAGGAGAAGCTCGGCCAAACACTAACATATGTGTAAGCGCCAATCTATTATTATTATTATTATTCAACACAGCGCAAAGGCAACGCACGAAGACGCAGAGGCTGCCGCTGTTGGGCGTGTGTAGGGTAATTCATAGAAGAAATGTTGAAGATTTGGAATGTATATTTGTTAATGCTTGTTTTTTTTTAATAGGTATTCAATCCGACAATTTCTCAAACGTGAACCGGATAATATATTTAATTTGGGTAATTGAAAAACAATAGGGCTGTTCCGGATCTTGTGCATAGGCTCTTACATTTGTATATCCGTTGCATTTGTAAATTCGCAACAATAAAATGGACACGATTGCCATGGCAGCAAGCATAAAATTTGCAAATGCAATTCCAACTGCAAATCCAAGACCATTTCCACAATATCCTGAACAGCCGTAATATTTTTTCCAAAGGTATGGAAAATATATTCATTGGCGCGTATTCATAGTCCAGCAACTAAGTCGAAACTAACAAAGTTGCAACTTAAATTTAAGTACCAACTTAAAATTTACCTCTATTCATAGTCGCATTTCAGACTTCTACTAAGTAGTTTCGACTTAGTTTACGATATAGCAAAACGAGTGTGAAAATGTATCGATTTTTCTTTACGATATTTTGGCAAAATTACATTTTTATTAAATAATATCAAGTTTGGTCATCCGTTTATGTAATTTTTATTTTCATTGCATGATTATGCAAAAGAATAAGGTATCATTTTCTTGTTAATTGTGTGAAATAGCCAGAACAACCGCAGTGATGTGAAGTCGATGTTTATCGAAAGCACGCTGTGAAACATACAAATAGTAGATATCTAAATGTTATGCACAAATTTACTTTAAAAGAACTTGCGTGAAACTGACTTATTACTTGAAAATTTATCTAAATTATTCCAATTATAAAATTGTGATGTAGCTTTATTCGAATTGTAATACGCATTTAATTTCATCTTCCGATTAAAATAGATCGATCTTTGTAAATTTTAATTGGAGATTATTCAATATTATCAAAATCACCCTCTACCAACTTAATTACCAAGTTTATTTACAAGTAAAAAAGTGCCAATCTGACGCATCCAAATTATATTCAACTATAAGTGCATATTTAAGTTTCACTAGAAAATTTCAATAGCCTGTAAGAAAACTAATGAAATATAATCATACTATTTAGATTTAGAAATTAATTCTTTTTTGATATAATAAATAATATATGTAAATAAAGTACGCATTAAATGCCGTTGTCCAAATTAAAAATATAAAATTAACTTTTTATTAAATAAGTCAGGTACACACAAAATCTAACTTCATGTTTTCATTTCATTTCATTTATTCCGAAAACAATAATAACTCAGCACAGTAACATCAGAAAAATTAAATAAAGTAATAATAAAGCTAAGCTTTCAATAAATAAAAATTAAATAATTCATTTATTAAAATGGTGATTTTTTGTAAATATTCGCAATGTTTTTCATGCCATAAATGTTTTTTTTATTTGTTTTTAAAGCATGGCTTATATTTTAACAAACACCATACAAATCCAAGTTTTAAACTGAATACATAGTTAAGAAGTATTTTTCAAAGTTTAATGAAATTACAAACTTTTTAATAAGAATTTCTAAATTTAGATAAATTCTTATTTAAAAGTTTGCAATTTTAATGAAACTTTGCCAAATACTTCTAATCCACAGGTAATACAAATTAATAATAATAATAATAGTAATAATAATATTATTATTAATATTATTATTATTATTATTATTACAAATTAATATGTATAATTAGTCTACTCTGTAATATATCACACATACTCAAATGATTAAATGTTCTATTCTCATTTGTCTGTAAGAAAACATTTTTCTGTAGACCAAATAAATAATAAAATTTAATGGTTCTTTTACAGTTCTAAAGGTGTTTTAAGGCGCCGCAAATAGGGACGAATCGACGATATAGGATGACAAAAATGTTTACTGCATATGTATTTGACAGATTTCAATGAAATTTGGTATTTAGGGATTTTTATCATCACTGATTTCGAATATTAAAATAAATTTCCAAAATTCACAATGGCAGATCCAATCTGGCGGACGATTTCTTAAAAATGTCTGTATTGTTATGAAGCTTGGTGTCTAGAGAATTTCGTCGTCACTGATTTCGAAATTGATATTCAATTTTCAAAAATCAAAATGGCGATTTCTTCAAAAATATATAAATTTGTATGAAGCTTGGTATTTACTCCATATGTATTTGACAGATTGCAATGCAATTTAGTAATTAGGGATTTTCGTCGTCACTGAGTTCGAATATTAAATTACATTTCAAAATTTCAAAATGGCAGATACAATATGGCAGAAGATATCTTAAAAAATGTGTAGATAGTTATGAAGCTTGGTATCCAGAGAGAAATTTGGTATTTAGGGATTTTCATCATCACTGATTTCGAATAATAAAATAAATTTCCAAAATTCACAATGGCAGTCCAATATGGCGGACGATTTCTTAAAAAATTTCTATTTTGTTATGAAGCTTGGTGTCCAGAGAATTTCGTCGTCACTGGTTTCGAAATTGATATTAAATTTTAAAAAATCAAAATGGCGGATCCAATATGGCGGACAATTTCCTCAAAAATTTATAGATTGTTATGAAGCTTGGTATTCAGAGATTTTATATTTTCAAAAAAAAAATCAAAATGGCGGATCAAATATGGCGTCCCGAACAATAGGCGTTTTACTTTTAACGCAATGCATTACCTTTAGCACCATTTGAACCCATTTTGAATTTTGAAAATTTTATTTCAATTTCGCAATCAACGAAGATCTCTGAATACCAAGTTTCATAACAAAATACGAATTTAAAAAAAGTGGTCCGCCATATTGGATGCGCCATTTTGATTTTTGAAAATTGAATACCAATTTCATAACTATCTATACATTTTTTTGAGATATCTCCCGCCATATTGTATCCGCCATTATGAATTTTGAAAATTTGATATCAATTTCGAAATCATTGAGAACAAAAACCCCTGGATACCAAATTTCATTGAATTCTGTCAAATACATATGGAGCAAACATTTCTGTCCTCCTATAGAATTATCGGATTTTACTCAAATTCGAGATAAATATTGGTAACGGTAACGGCAATACTATTGCAAAAAAAATTCTATTTCGATTAATACCTAGAAAAGTTCCATTCCTAATGCAAATGGCGCGTAAGCAATAGGAAAATGGGCAAGTAAGTCGATTAGTTTCTACCACTTGCGCGGCAGCACAAAAACTATACTGGTCAGTAATTCGAGCTCCGATAAGCTGTATTCTGTCTCAGGCGGCCACGTTAGAAAAGGAAAGGAAAGCTTAGCTTTCCTTATTTCTTTTTTGTAAATCTTGAGTAGGTCTTTGTACTCCTTCCAACATTTTGCAGCTTCCGCTAGCTTCGCTAGCTTAAATGATTCCCTGATTTTCCTACTGAGGGCTCCCAACTTGGGGTTCCTCCAAAGAGGTCTGGTTTTACCCTTGGTGCTTCTCAGTGGGCACGAAGCTTTAAAAGCATTTATTAGGGTAATTGTTAGATGGTTGTCGGCCTTTTCTAGGTCATCTGAAATTCGCAGTCGCCTAAGCGCCCTAATTCCATCTTCAAAGGTTTCTTTGAATTTAGTCAAGTCAGTTCTTTTTGGATTTATGAACTGCTCTGCTTTTCGCACTGTTTTAGAAGAATGTCAAACCCTATATAAGAATGGTCAGGGAAGAAAGGCCTGCTGAGTACCTTCCAGTTTTCTATTGAAACTCCTCGCTCGGAAGACAGGCTTATATCTAATACGTTCTTTGACGTTGGTGCTATGCAAGTAGGTTCCTCACCATTTATGATCTTCAGATTAGTTAGAAGTAAGTGAGCAAATAGTGACTCACCCCGTTTGTTAATGTCGCCATAGCCCCATATAGTATGGTGGGCGTTTACGTCTGCGCATGTGACTATATGTAGTCATCTACGCCTACAGTATTCCATTAAGGTCCTCAACTCGTTCAGGTGGAGCTCCAGTATTGTGCGCCATGTACAGTGACGGGCAAAACTCTAACATGGTGTCACACTTTTTATTTCAGCCATCGGTATCTTTCCAAGTTCTAACGATCTTCACACTTCACAATCCAACAACAATAATAAAAATAGCAGGCAAAAGTGTAAATTAAAGCAAATGTTACAGTTTTGCGTCACTGTTGATATTTATAATTTCGAGAAAGTAGAGAACTTCGCTTACAACGCACAATCACTCTTGCCAAAAAATGCTACTTTAGACTGAGTAGGTAATTCAGGAGTAAAGTCCTCTCTCGACGTACGACAACCACACTCTGATAAGTCACTCATCATGCCCGTGCTGGTA
>NW_023465393.1:0-8867 GCF_013731165.1 Rhagoletis pomonella | reverse complement strand
ATAAAGAGTTTGGATGCACAAAATCGAGTACCTGCTGTGTTAGACTATGAAAAATCTTAATCACTCTTAACTACGGGAATGGCAGTATCGAGGGTATGAAACTTTGGTTAGGCGTGTTATATACCGTTGGAAAGGTAATTGTATATACCTTCTCATGTAAGTTTTATTTTCAGGTTTCCGAGACACTTACACAATAATACGAAAAAAAAAGAAGACAATAGGTCATATATTAAAAATTAAAAAAACCGCTGTTTCGAGTTACTAAACGCTAATTTTGATTGATACACAAGTTGCATCCCACTAAGCGACCACAAAGCTCTTAAAGCAAAATACCTAAGCTTTCTTTTGAGCAAAAAAAATTAAAAAAAATACCCCTTTTTGAAAAAAACATAAAAAATATTTTTTATTTAAAAAAGAAATTAAAAAAAATTCATTTTGATTAAAAAAAAATAAAATTTTTAAAGATTGAAGAGAAATCTATCGAAAACAGTCCTGAAAAAATTTTCTAAATACAATAGGTAATTAGTTATATGGATCCGAAAAAATGGCCGTTTGACCAAAATGTCAAAATTCTAGACCCTCCAACTCGGAGTGTGTTCGACCGATCCCATTGAAATTTTGTGTCATAACTACTATTTTTTAGGACTAACCTTGGTGCAAATTTCATCCCGATCGGAAGCCATAGATTTCAAAAGTTGGGTCACTTGAGGTGAAATGCCCCATATATATATTTTTATATGAGAATTGAAGTCGGTTTTGTTTTTTGCTTAAAAATGTCTTGTTCATTATCTCAATTTTTATCTTTGTACTCTATCTATAACAAAATCGATAGTAACATCCAATAAAATATCGATAACAAAACCGATAAAAATATCCAAAACAAAAACGATAAAAATTTCGATAGCGAAAACGATAATAATATTAGTAGCAAAATCTACTAGAAATATCCATAACAAAATCGATAAAAATATCGATAACAAAATCGGTAAAAATATCCTTAACAAAATCGATAAATATCGATAACAAAATCGATAAATATCGAAAACAAAATCCATAAATATCTATAAATAATCGATAATTATCGATAACAAAATCAATAAGTATCGATAACAAAATTGAAAAATATCGATAAAAAAAACGATAAATATTATTAAAAGACGATAAATATCGATAAAAAATCGGTAACAAAACCGATAAAAATATCGCTAACAAAATAGTTAAAAATATCGATAAAAATATCGATAACTAAATCAATAAATATCCTTCACAAAATCGAGAAAAATATCTATAAAAAATATCGCAAACAAAATAGTTAAAAATATCGGTTACAAAAATCGATAACAAATCAATAAAAAATATCGATAACAAAATAGATAAAAAACTCGATAACAAAGCCGATAAAAATATCGATAAGTCCCGAGAATTCCGAAAATTTTTAAAATCCCAAAATAATTCCCAGATTGAGTCTCTGTGTCTCTCCATATATATCCCTTCGCCTTAAATTACCTTTATTTTAATCTTGCTTTCCCCGTTTTCATCTTTACTTTTACCGGTATCCCCATCTTCCTCTTTGTCTTTACTTTACTGTTTATCATTTTTTTCATCTACATACATATTCCCTTAAAGTAAAGTGTTTAAATTTACCTTGGCCTTCATTTTTGCCTTTATCTTTACGCATCCTTGTTTCTGTTGTTATTTTTGCCTTTGCATTTATCCTTTTCTTTATCTATGTACGTAGTCACCTTTACTTTCATTCTAGTATTGGCCTCTTTCTAAGTGTTATTCTTTAACGTTTTATCAGCAAATTATAGTTAAATTAATTTCCGTTGCATCATTTCCGTTAACCTTTTATTAGCAAATCTTAGTTAAATGAATACCATATGCATACACACAGGAAGCACTTGTTTCTGACCCAACCATTGCCGTTGTATAGTTTCCGTGTGCAATTTCCGTTGAATTTGCACATTTACTCCCAACCAACCAACCGCCGCTAAAGAAGTTTCACTTCAAAAAGATAACCATTTTGAAATATGAGTGATTTTACTCTCTAGGAAATAATTTACATAACTCACATACGCGGTTTTGCATTATCTCGATACGTGGCTTTGCATTTTGTTGATACGCGGTTTTGTACTTTAAACGACGATATGTATGTACACACAAATGTACATGCGAGCACCAATTAATTTCATTTTAAGAAATGGGGTGTCGTCCATTTCCGCTGTAGCATACGTAGTGCATAGGATGACATCTACCTCTTAACCGACGAGGTTTATAGGAACTTTGCAAAGCAAAGGTTTTATAGCTGTCTGGACACACAACATTGCAAGTGACTGGACACACATCATTGCGAGTGTCTGGACACACAACATTGCAAGTTGATAAAAGCGTTGTAAAAAATTAGCTGAATCCGGGAAAACGGGCAGACGCTACTTGCCGGCTAACGCTAGGCGCACATTGCATCCGATAGGCCGACCAATTTCGGCTGAACAATTTGACCGTCCGAACTGATGCGCACACTTAACGAGATTATTTGCCGACCGTATTTGTACACACAAATCTAGTTTTCATTAGAATTTTGTAAGCAATCAAATATTTTGACACATTTTAATTGACATACTCTAAACATGTGATTCTATATGTAATTTTTTTTGTTTTTGCACCCAATAAGTTAATTTTTCGCAGTCCATTTTGGTACTTTTCACCTGACATCGGACGAGAAAAATTTATCATCACTGACGTACGTCAACGGCCAGTGTCGTAAGGCGCTGGAAAAGAAGGCACGCATCCTCACAGTATAACTTTTAAGAGTGGTTACGGTCGGCAAAAATCCTCCGGCTGAACCCTCCACGAGGGTGCTGACTGGAATTTGGCACTACTGCTTCTGTGCGATGTCAGAATGGTGCTCGGCTAAGATCAGGAATCAGTGCCATGTGCTAAACTCCTTAATAGCTTAGTCATATGGAAATGGTTTTTGATCGTGGTTTGGAGGTCTGAAGGGGCTGGATCAAGGCGTCAGGCGCACCGTACCGAGGATCGGCCAGGCTGGGGGCCCCTAAATAGCCCAGTCGCGAACGGAGCCCTCTGGGAGGCGGCCACACCCATGATGTAAGTAGGCCTTACCTGGGCATCGCGGATCTCTGCCCGGGTGGACGACCCCCCTTTCTCCGCAGCCCGTGGGAACAAATATGGAAAAAAATCAGAAAACAACAACAACAAAACAGCAGCAACAACAACAAAAACAAACAATAAAGGGACCGGCCCCCTTAAGGCGTCGGAAGGGTCTCGGCCCACTAAAGAAGGGGCTTAAGCGATGCAAAGTGCCTCCACCAGCCGTAGTGCGGTGACAAACAGCGGGAAACCAAGGCCAATGGTGAAACCGGGCCAAGCTCCTGCAAAAAAGAAGAAAAGCGGCGGTGGGGATGCTCAAAGGAGTCCCCCCCGGGAAACTCCTGGCACCAGTGGATGCCAACCTGGCATGCAGATTGCAGCCGGGGATAAGGCTGAATCTGGGGCGCAGGCCTCGGGCGGTCCTCCCGCGACACCCACGGCCTTCACGAGGCCTGACCAGAGGCCAGAACTAGCTCAAGCGGGCTATCGACAGAAGAAGATGGCTGCACGAATCCTGCAAAGGTTCACCACTACGCGTGACCTATGTAGCAAGACGAAGGCAGAGTATGTGAAAGAGATCCTCACAGAAATAGACTGGGCGGAGGCAGTCCTGCCCGATTACCGCAAGCCGGAGGAGAGACAGCCGCAGGCGCCCTCCAGTAAGCGCAATAGATCGGGGAGAAATACGGCCAACAATGCAAAGAGGGTCAGAACGCAGGGGCCTTCTTTTGCTGAAGTAGCCAAGGAGCAGATCCTGCTTGGCGTCATTGACGAGAGCGATGAAGACAGCGTAGCCCTGAGGCAGCAATGGAAGTGGGTTAAGGCCGCGATGGCCGACATTGCTATCACCATCATGTTGGAGAATCCGGGACCTCCACCAACCTGCAAGGGAGCGGGGTGGTTCCAAAATAACATCCGGGCTATAGCATGCGAGGATGCTAGATCGGCGGATATATATAATAAGACAGTCACAGGCATTGGAGAAGTCTACCCTGGTGCGAAGCTCAGGGCGGTCGACTTCAAGGACCTACCGGTGCGACCGAGAGCGAGAGCATGGTTGCCTTGCAAGCCAGCGGAACCCGAAAGAATCCTGCATACCATAAGGCTCTACAACCCGGAGCTACCTACCGAAAATTGGAAGGTGGTGAAAATAAATGAAAGCGGTAAAGCGACGATGCAGGTTGTCCTGCTTCTTAATAAGGATTACATAGAGTTGCTGGAGCAAAAGAGCGGGGTGATACGGTACAGCTGTGACATGGCCAAAATTAAGGTCTACAGCAACGACGTAAACGCAGCGAAGGACCTGATCGCGGAGGTAGAGCCGGAAGAGGCCAACAGCGACGTGGAGATGGAGGAGGAATCCGTGCAGGTTGATCCGATGGACAACCTGACCGGGGGTTATGCCTCATCGACGTCTTCGCTGGGGGTCGGACGCATGCTTCGGCTTTATGCGGAGGAGGAGTTGAATGAGATGTCGGAAGACGCGGTCAACTCCACCCTAATAGGCGACGTGGGCGATAACGGCCAAAATGGTGAACGTATTGCAGATTAACCTTCACCACTGTAAAGCAGCTTCAGCTGCACTGCTGCTCCATCTAACAGCTAAAGGGGCAGCCGACATCGTCCTAATCCAAGAACCTTGGGTGGTGGGACAAAACATTCGCGGGCTGAAAGCGCCGGGCTACAGACTGGTAAGTGGAGCCTCAACGGGGAAACCAAGGACGTGCATATTGATAAGTATCACACTAAAGTGTCTCTTTCTTCCACAATTTAGCGACGAGGACACAACAGCGGTCATTCTAAGTGCAAACGGACGACCAATTAAGATGGCATCCATGTACCTAGCGCACGACAAGGAGGGGCCAACTACCTGCATAAAGGACCTAGTGGCCAGAACTAGGGTGGCGCTAATTTTGGGAGGTGATGAAAATGCTCACCATCATACCTGGGGCAGCTCCGACGATAACGAACTGCGTATGCGGATGATCTTACACTAACAGTAAGTGGGAAATTTCCACAGACCTTATGTGACATTATACAGGTAAAACTGATGGAAGTCGAGAGTTGAACAAAAAATAACGGGTTAGGGGTAAACCCAAACAAAACAGAACTTGTACTATTCACGAGAAGGTACAAAATCCCCCCATTGATAACACCAAGGCTGGCACAGACCACACTAAAATTAAGCGATTCTGCTTAATACCTAGGGATAGTCCTAGATAGAAAATTAAGCTGGACTCAAAACACCGAAGAGCGGATGCGGAAGGCCACGCTGCAGGAGAGCAATCGGCTGAAAATGGGGGTTAACCCCGAAGCTAGTGCACTGGATATACACCGCCGTGGTGAGGCCCATACTTCTGTACGGGGTAGTGGTATGGTGGCCAGTGCTGCAGAAGAAAGTAAACAGTAATAAATTACAAAAAGTGGAGAGAACGGCCCTGATCTGCATTAGTGGTGCTATCCGCACAACACCTACTATGGTATTGAATACGATCCTTTAAATCATACCCATAGATATTATAGGACGACAATACGCTGCGTTTGCAGCCCTAAGACTACAGGGGCTTAAAAGCTGGAAAGCGGATCGCTGTGGTCACACTGCAATTCTGAGAAACTGACAACTACCGAGTACAACGGGCTATTGTGTACCAAGGCTCACCTTCACTAAAGGTTATAGCGTAACGCTACCTAGCAGAGAATCATGGTTCGAAGGAGTTCCGGGGTTTAGAGATGCCATTCTACACGGACGGCTCCAAACTAGAAAATAGGGTAGGAGGAGGCGTCTACTCGGAGAAATTGGGAATAAAAAGGTCATTCCGACTACCTGACCATTGTAGTGTCTTTCAAGCCGAATTGGCATGCCATGCAAGAAGCCGTTGATAGCCTAAAACTAGCTGTTATCGCCACTACGGAAATATATATATACTCAGACGGTCAGACGGCCCTTATGGCGCTTGACTCTGTCACTATAAATTCGGAAACAGTTGCCAACTGCCGCAAATCACTTAATGTGATGGCAGAGCAGTTCGCTTTACACCTGATATGGATACCGGGGCACAGTGACATACCAGAAAATGAGAAGGCAGACGAGCTTGCAAGGGCGGGTACCTCCTCTCCACTTTCACCAGCCTGGAAAAGGATGGGTATGCCACTCGCTTCCTGCAAGCTCTTACTAAGGGAGAACTTCCTTGAAGAAGCGGCCTCCAGATGGGATCGCACTGAAAACTGTAATACAACGAAGCTTACATGGCCAAAATGGGATGCACGGAGATCGAGAGAAATTCTAACTCTCAATAAAGGCGATATTTCACTGGCCATTGGTCTGCTCACAGGACATATCCTGATAGGAAGGCACGCAGAACGCCTCGGGGCTAGTCACGAACCGTGCAGATTTTTTAATTTTTAAAAAGCTGTCAATCCTATTAAAAAAAAATAAAAACATATTTCATATCTAGAGGCCAAGCCTTTCATTTGACACCTCATTTTTGAAAATCGAACGAACGCTGCAAATCTTATGCAATTAACAAAATTTGCCTTCGCATATAATAGTATCTCTAGCAGTGTTGCCAAACATGGGCTCTTCCTACCAAACCTGGTAGGTTTTTTTCTATTTGGTAGGTTGGTAGGCTAGTTTGGATTTTGGTAGGTTCAGCGACAATAATAGTTATTTGCGAAAAATATTAAATATTTATGTATCTCCAGACATTTTTGCAACCAAGCCTTGTGTATCGAATGAAACAATTCATTTATGTTTTAATTGTATTGAATTTATTTTACTGAGCAACTCAATGTCGCTTTGTAGGTTCTTTTACAATTGAATTCTTAGCCTAACATATTGGGGTATTTATGGGAAATAATTGCTGCATAAGCATAAATAATATTATAAATAAATTGAAGCTTAAAGTTACTTTGTTTGACGGTTTGGCACGTGTGCCTGACAATGCGTGAGTTCTATATTCAAAATATTCAAACAACTGAAATATGAAACCCTTGTTGTTATGAATAAATTAAATAATTATAAACGTTAAGCATGGTCGACTTTCAGTTACACTACACTTGAAGAATATCCCCAAAACTAACCTATTGGTCTTTCTAAAGCCATTCTTGGCTAATATCGAGTTATCCTTCTACAAACCCTACAAGGTCAGAATTCCTGAAAGGGACTGTTGTAAGGTGATAGTAACTATGATTGACGAAAGGTGCCAAGCATGGTATACCGACGGATCAAAAAGGGATTACGAGAGTAATGGGGCAGGCGTATTTTGACCAAAATTCCAGAAAGTCTGGTCAAATTAAATATTATGTCGGATAGTCAGGCAGGTTAAAGGCCTTAGACTCTTTTAAAAAAGCAGCAGGTTAGCGGACCACTTGGAAGCCCACAATAACGTAACGCTGTGTTGGGTTCCGGGATATGAAGGGTATGAAGGCAACGAAAGCTGACTGTCTCGCAAAGCGTGGAGCCCAAATGCACTTGCATGGTCCCTAGCCTTTTGTGAGCTAGTGGAAGAAACTTCACAGCATATACTATGTGACTGCCAACGTATCATAAATAGCAGACTGATACAAATTGGGGAACGATTGTCTTCTTCATCCAAAATTTTAAACATGGAATGATTACAATTAGGGTTAAGCACAATAGATAGATGTGTAAAGAGACAAACATTTGTGTAAGTCTGTACAGTAAAATGAATTGTTATACGTTGTTAATTTGTTTTTATCGTACCATCTGTGTTTTAGGTTTTCTAAATGTTGTGTTATCTAGATTTTTAATAAACTTGACATAGAAAAATATAAAAAACTTAAATAAAATTTTGGTGGGTTTTGGTTGAGTTTGGTAGGAAGTTTTGGTAGGAAAAAAAATTTGTCCGTGGCAACACTGATCTCTAGCCACACCAACTTTCCGCGAATGTTTAACGCATCATTTACATTCACTTACATATGAACGAGAAGGACAGCAGTGAACGTTCGCGAAGGCATCGATGCCATTTATACCCTGCAGAAAATCTTTTGCCGATAGTACTAGTTCTAGCTCAATACCCAAGCAATGCTTTCAACTCTCTAGTTTAAGACGGCGATGTCATTGGCAGTGACAATTGTCGCCCAGTGCATTACTTTGCAACTAGTTTTTAACCAGTTCAGTTTTAGACAGTTTTTTTTATAAGAAAACCTTTCTAAGACTAGATTTTTTGATAGTTTTTCCTTTTTTTCTTTTCTTTTACAGATTCTAAGTTTGTTACATACACAGTATACAGCATGATACAAAAAAGAAGATAGTTTCATTTAATGACATTCGTTGTTGTTGCTAACCATTTGACTTTTAATAAAATTATGGCATTTCATCAAATTCATGCTACCTGATTACTGGAAGAAATATATTTTTTTAAGCAGAGATTTTATCAGTACATTCAAAGATGTGGAATATGATGAACTAGAAAATTATGCCGGCTAAATGATTTCGCAAATGGGGTTGACGACTAGGTTTCAGAACGCATGAAGAATGTGTAACTGCAAAACCGCGTAACTGACACTTTTCTCCAAAAATTGGATTTGCTCACACAAGCTCTTGGCTCAACCCTTATCCATTCGTCCTGAAATGCGATTTCTTTGTAAAAAAGAGAACCATTTTGAAATGTGAGTGTTTTACTCTCTTCTAAATAATTTATGCAACCTCACATACGCAGTTGTGCATTTTGTTGATACACGGTTTTGTACTTTAAACGACGATCTGTTAGCTGTTTATCGGAGGGCGGTCTGTT
>NW_023465392.1:0-8871 GCF_013731165.1 Rhagoletis pomonella | reverse complement strand
GCGGAAATGAGTGAACTGATTTGCATGGAAGTTTTCACACAGATAGCTTATGAGCTAGGTTGAAAAATAGGCTACTTTTTTTAAGAGTTACCACCTGCTAAAAAAGTTTAATTAAATTAATACGCGGAAAAGTCTGAACGGATTTGCATGAAATTTTGCAAGCAGATAACTTATGACCTACAGTGGAAAATAGGTTAATTTTTTGGAAGACTTGCCAACTGTTAAAAAAGTTTTAATTAAATTAATACGCGGAAACGACTGAACAGATTTGCATGACATTTCGCACAGAGATAGCTTATGACCTATGTTGGAAAATAGGTTACTATTTTAAGAGTTATCACGTATTAGGAAAGTTTAATTAAATTAATACGCGTAAATGACTGAACTGATTTGCATGAAAGTTTGCACACAGATAGCTTATGACCTAGACTGGAAAATAGGCTACTTTTTTAAGAATTGCCACCTGTTTGAAAATGAAATTTTGTTCAAAGATGGTTTATGACCTGGATTGAAAAATAGGCTACTTCCTTAACCGGTTTTCCTATCAGAACGAAATTTAGTACACTTACTAATTTTTAATCGTTAACTCTTAATTTGATCAAGTAGGTTTGGTGATTAATTAAGTTATGCTGGAATTTCCCTGTGCACACAAAGCAAGTTAATCCGGTATGGCTAAGTCGGGCTTCCTCATCAATCTAAGCAATTTGGTGTGCATTTTCATTAAGATATATACCAACAAACGTTTTACAAACTAGGTTTGTAAAAGTTCCCAGTTTATGTATTACTAATAACAATAATTATAAGCCCCTATTTCGAGTGTCGACTGGCAGTAGAATAGAAATTTGTCGATCGAGTCGATCATCTTTTATTTTGCTATTGTGTAACTTGATCGATAAAAATATGTACTATTGTGAATGGTTGACAGAATTGTAAACAGCTGTTTGTTTGTTTACATTTGATTCTTGAGTGTTTTATTTACATCACTTTTAAAATAATTGCTTTTATTATAAAATTTAAAAAATGGACACAGTTGAAATATGGTTTAGTGATGAGGAAGATGATGTGGAAGGTAATAGATTAGTAGAGTTGGCTAAAGCAAGGAGGGAATTGCGAGATTCGTCGGATCCCTTGGAGTTGGAAGCTGAAGTGTATGTACATATGTGAGTTTTACGAATAGAAGTTGCGTTCCCGATGCTTCACGGCTTTTAGGCTTTACATGATTTGCAGGAAAAGCTGTTCTCCTCATTAATAAACTTTATAGAAGTTTAAAAAATATGGTACGGTTAAGTTTTTTGTACAATGATGTTGGGTATTTGTGCCCAAACGCGTGACCCGAGTTTAAAAACTTTAACATACAAGTGTAGTGAAAGAATTCAACTTTAATTTAAAATAAAGATTTCAAATTTCCGAGCACAAGTCAATTAATAAATTATGCAGCAGTTTTTTCTAAACTTTTGATGTTGGTTCTGCCAAAAACACTGTGGATGGCGTAGCTGGAGTTATATGCACAAGAAATATTGTATATGTATCTATCCCAATAGAAGCGGAGCTTCTTACCCTACTCTTTCCGGAAATTCCTTTGCCTATGTCCTCACTTTCCTGCATCAGTACGACCAACCGCGCCAGTTGCCTTTTGTTGCTTATAATTTTTGATCTGTAATTCAGACACATATAAGCATATGTATATTTCACAATTTTTTACAACTTCCAGTTCAATTGACTTACTTTTTATCCATTATAGTACCACTTTCTTATGTAAATTTTATAAACGCAAACTCCAACGACTAAAAAACAGCAATAGAAGGATGAGCGATTCACAGTCGTTAATTGAGCGACCAAGCGACACTCGCAATAGCATCGATAATCGATAATCGCTTAATAGTCGTTTATCTACTGCCAGTCGACATTCGCAATAGGGGTGATAATTTTTTTATATTATGTGCTTTTTATAAGCGTAAAACACAAAATAATTACTATAACTGGTGTTTGGTTTCAAACTCGGACAAATTAGACAAATTAATCAGATTTTATTTTTAATTGGATTAATGATTAATGTTTTAAATTAATTAAACGTAATCGCAGCCAGCGATTAACGATTAAAAAAATGTTATCATTAATCGTACAGTTGATTACGACTAATTAATTTTAATCGTCAAACGCGATTAACATTTTACTCCTTAATTTTTAATCGTTAATCAGATTAACAGTTTGCCAACACTGTGTGAAATCATGTTCATATTGACGGAGAAAAATGGACGTTTTTGGAAAAGAGGCGTAGCACCTCCCATACTGACTGAAAGTTTCATATTGCATATCTCTTCAAATGTTTGGGGTAAAGCACTCAAGCTTGGTATGGAAATACATATGTATGTATGTATGTGAAACTAATACCATACTCATGGAGAAAAATGAGAGTTATTGGAAAAGGTGGTGTGGCAACTCCCATGCAAATTGATTTTTCTATGCTGCATATCTCTGGAGGTGTTTATTGCAGAGGACTGGAACTTGGCACCGAGATGTGTATACAAAATTAATTCCATACTCATGGAGAAAAATTTGCGTTATTCGAAAAGGGGACATGGTTCCTGCCGTACAAATTTACTGTTTTATACTGCTTATCTCTAAAGGTGTTCAAGGTAGAGTACTGGGACTTGGTACTGGGGTATGTAAGAAGATTAGGGTTATAAGAAAAAGGGGCGTGGCACTTCCAGTACAAATTTACTTTTTCTTGCCACATATCCCTGTAAGTGTTTGTGGAAGAATACTGGAACTTGGTATGAAGTTGTGTATGCAAAATGTATCAATTGCTCATGGAAAAAATGTGATGTATTAAAAAAGGGGCCATGTCGCCTCACATACATACTAAAAACTTATTAATAACTACATATCTCTGGAAGGATAGAAAATCTCTCGAAGTATTTTAAATTTGGTATGGAGATTTATTTATAAGTGCCGTACTGACAGAATAAATTTCATTAAATGGAAAAGGGAGGCATTTGCTACAGTAATGAAAAGTGGTATTTTATCAAGGCCAGGTTACTAAATTTGAGTTGGAAATATTAGAACCCGCCGTGGCACCTCCAAGAAGGTTACACGTTCACGCGTCGTATACCTGGAACCATTTTAAGGTAAACTTAGAGGGATTGATATCTTTCGTATGCCTAGCGCGCAGGCGAAATTTTATAATTTCATAGTTTTCAACGGCCTTAATACCTTAACTCGCTTAAAAAATAACGAGCTATAACGAAATGGGCACAGAAATAAAATCTAACATCATTAAATTATTTTTCATATTTGTATAAAAGCGCGGGGTGAAACCCGCGGGTATAAGCTAGTACAAGATAATGTAATAGCGCAAGAAACAATATTTGGTTGGGTGATAAGCGGTTCCGCCGCAAAACTATGAAAATAGAGCGCAATAAATAAGACCGTAACGCCATAAGCTCTAGCCCATGAGCACAAACAAAACGCAAAACTTTAAAACCAAAGAGCAATAAATTAAACCCCTCTCCTTCAAAACCATAAGCACACTACAAAAATACACAAATATTTATATTTATACGCCCGAAGATTAAAATGCATATAGAGCACGCCCTCTGCATAATCGTTCGCTTTCTTCCTTTTCAGGACGACATCTCAAGGAAAGGCCATAATTGGAAACGACTGCAACACAAAGCCTAATGTTAGCGCCACATTCTAAAATAATATGATACGCAAATGCATACAGCCGTAGCGCCAAACCGCCACACACTCAATATTATGGCGTAGAATACACTGCAGCACGCCCTTGCAGGGGGGGGCAGTGTACAATCAACCGATTGTGATGAAGGAGCACCCTAACACCTTCTCTGCTTTTCAACTTTCTTGGTACTGCAAAAAGAAAGTTGAGAAAGGTAAAGCATTCCAAATTCAACAGTCAACGCGCGCACACGGGAAAACGGCCACCACAGAATCATATCCCGGACGTAATTAACCTATTATTTGCATTCGTATATATGTACTTAAACATAATTTAATTGTCCAATAAAACATTTATAACGTTTTAACCAGAACGCGAGTGTTTTCACTTACTTAAGACGAACGCGAAAAACCTCTTCGCGTTGCCACTGCTGTTAAAATGTTTAAAACTATGTATTTACATTTACTAATTACTAAGCTTTTATAAATAGGTAGGTAGGTAGGTTTTTTGTTGTTAAAATTCCAGTATGCAAATTTTAATATAAAATTATTAAAAAAACTATTGTTAAAATTTACTCTTTACACTATGTACAATTATTTACAAATTAATAAAGGTGGTCGGAATGTTTTGTATATGCCCTTGCATGTGTATTTGTGGTTTTTGGTAAAAAAATGTAGTGAAATTTCTTACAGCAATACAATATAAAAGTTTACTTCATTACCTACCAAAAACCACAAATACAGAATTCAAGAGCATATCAACTGCTAAGTGGAAGATCGACCTATCTCGGCAGCCAGCTCGAAAACATCCTATCTCAAAAAACTTTTCAATTCGTTTTTTAGAATTCGTTTCAAAAACGTCCTATCTCAGCACATTTTCAATACATTTTGAAGTGAGATAGGGCCTTTTTGAACCGAACTCGGAAGCGTTTTTTAATAAAATTCTGAAATAGGGCGTTCTTGAAAAGTTTTTTGAGATAGGGCATTTTCGAACTGGCTGCCGAGGTCGATCTTCCACTCCGCAGTCGATATACAAAAAATCCCGAATAGCCGTATTTAAATAACGTTTTTGAAATTTAGATTGGAAAGTTATTAAATTTTTATGTTACATTTTTTTAGAGATTAATAATAAGATAATTAAATTAATTATTGTTAGATTTGTTATTATGTTTAATTTTTTTTTTATTACAATTTGTTTGTACCTATTGTGGCTTAGGAACGCATCTGTTGGAAAAATATAAATGCATTACTTCCTGAAATAAGTCAAATAAACAATTAAAACATATTTACCGAAAACTAATTCTATTGTTTTTAGCCCCAGAAGTGGAGCTTTGTTGGCTTTGCCCTCATAATTGTATGAAATGAGTAGAGTGTCGGCAAAAATGCTTCTCAACACGTGTTTCACACAACCCTTAGCACCCTTCAATTTTAAAATTATGTTCAGCTGGAAAAGATTATAAAATTTATAAATACTAGATATGTACGTAAATGCAATTATAAATATAAATGTAAATAATAAAATATAATATATGACTACATAAACGAAATATAAATTAACACCAATCGAAAGATCTTATTTAAAATAGTAAACCTGCATCTTTAACTAAAAATCGTCAAAATCTTTCACAGACAAGCAAAATATCATATGTTTACAGAGCGGTAAGTCACAGCAAAAACTGTTATTTAAATGAAAATATTTAGTTGTTGAAAACAAATTTTTCAAAAGTTTGTGAACAGCGAAAAAGGAAATAATTAATTAGAGCGTTCCAGATAGTCTACGATTTGCAGGATTTAGTCCAAAGTTGTTCCCATACGCCACGTTCACATAAGGTTTATCAAAGGCAAAAACAGCTGTTCCTGTAAAACCTGCAAATCCTTGAGTACGGGAACAAGCTAAATATGTATTTTGTTTTTTAATTATAATATAGTTCTCTTTGACGGTAAAATATGTTTTGTTGACATATGCTGTTTTGCGTGTTCTTGAAAGATAGAGTTAAGTGGCTCATAGTACAACAAAAATCATACAAACCATTTCCATAAATTTTCATGCCCATTTCCCGCTTTTTGATACGATTTGTAAAAATATTTCGAGTATGGAATTTTATAGTCCACTGAATTTTATTATAATAAGATTTAAGTTTTAAGTTTCTACAAATTTGCGGCATTTTTTAGATTTTCTTTTGTGTGATTGAGTTTATTTTTGTATGGGAGAAAGTAAGCCAATCCGTTCACAAAAAAATCGCATTTGTGAAAATTTCAAACTTGCATATTATTATACTAAAAATCAGTGGGCTACAGAATTGCACACTCAAAACATTTTTAAAATTCGTATAAAAAAGCTGGAAAAGTGCATGAAAATTAAATTAAATTTTATCGAATTTTCCTACTATTTGTACAAAGTTTGGAACTTTGGTTTTTACGATTTTTGTTATACATACTATAAACCAAATTTTAATAAAAAAATTGCATACATATGTATATACGAATAAAAGTTTATATGCGGTTAACAAATAATAATTAATATGAGTAAAATAAAATGCATATATACAACTAATATGATATATACATACATTTGTATATGTGTATAAAAAACAAAAAAAAAAAAATTAGCAAAAATTACCATCGCATCGGAGTGTGGTTTGTTTCCCAAAAGATTCTCCAAAGTATTTAACTTTTCCTGGGATGATAGTGGAAGCATACTTTTAAGCAAAGTATGCTCTTTACTAATAGCATCTCCAGTGATTCGGGAAATACTTTGGTGAACTTTCGAGGTCACCACTTTGCACTCTCGCAGTAGCTGCCCTTGAGCTCGAACTTCCGCGCGTTCGGGCATCTGAAAAAAAAATTAAATTATTAAAGAATAATTTTAGCATTCATAAATATGTACATTGATATAACCTTTTCGGCAAGAGCATTTACTATTCCGTCCACCTTTGACTCAACTCTTCCAATGGCGGCCATGACGCCATCAAACATTTCTTTTTGCCTCTCCAGCAGGTGAGACAAGGTAAATTGTTGACCTGTGTTGCTTGTTGTTGTTGTAGCGGCTACACCCGTGTTGGTGGTTACGGTTTGCTGGGAGACAAAGCGCTCCTCGTAAGGCAGTGCTACATGAAAGCGCTTTCTATGTAGGGCTACATCTGAAAGTGCAGGAATGTTTGAATAAAAACTATTAAACATATTGTAAATGTATATCTTACTCTTACTAATATTATAAATGTGAAAGTTTGTATGTTTGGATGTTTGGGAAATCATCACGCGGAAACGACTGAACGAATTTGTATGAAATTTGGTACGCAGATAGCTTATGGGCCAGATTGGTTAGTAGGCTTATTTTTTAAGAGTTGCCACCTGTTAAAAAATTTAATTTGTTTAATATGCGGGAACGACTGAATGGATTTGCATGAAAATTTGCACACGGATAGCTTATGACCTAGATTGGAAAATAGGCTACTTTTCTCAAGAGTTGCCACCTGTTAAAAAAGTTTCATTAAATTAATACGCGGAAACGACTGAATGGATTTGCATGAAATTTTGCAAGCGGATAGCTTATGACCTACAGTGGAAAATAGGCGAATTTTTTGGAAGAGTTGCCACCTGTTAAAAAATTTAATTAAATTAATACGCGGAAACGACTAAACGGATTTGCATGAAATTTTGCACACAGATAGCTTATGACCTAGGTTAGAAAGTAGGCAACTTTCTTAAGAGTTGCCACCTGTTAGAAATGTTTAATTTAATTAATATGCGGAAATGAGTGAACTGATTTGCATGGAAGTTTTCACACAGATAGCTTATGAGCTAGGTTGAAAAATAGGCTACTTTTTTTAAGAGTTACCACCTGCTAAAAAAGTTTAATTAAATTAATACGCGGAAAAGTCTGAACGGATTTGCATGAAATTTTGCAAGCAGATAACTTATGACCTACAGTGGAAAATAGGTTAATTTTTTGGAAGACTTGCCAACTGTTAAAAAAGTTTTAATTAAATTAATACGCGGAAACGACTGAACAGATTTGCATGACATTTCGCACAGAGATAGCTTATGACCTATGTTGGAAAATAGGTTACTATTTTAAGAGTTATCACGTATTAGGAAAGTTTAATTAAATTAATACGCGTAAATGACTGAACTGATTTGCATGAAAGTTTGCACACAGATAGCTTATGACCTAGACTGGAAAATAGGCTACTTTTTTAAGAATTGCCACCTGTTTGAAAATGAAATTTTGTTCAAAGATGGTTTATGACCTGGATTGAAAAATAGGCTACTTCCTTAACCGGTTTTCCTATCAGAACGAAATTTAGTACACTTACTAATTTTTAATCGTTAACTCTTAATTTGATCAAGTAGGTTTGGTGATTAATTAAGTTATGCTGGAATTTCCCTGTGCACACAAAGCAAGTTAATCCGGTATGGCTAAGTCGGGCTTCCTCATCAATCTAAGCAATTTGGTGTGCATTTTCATTAAGATATATACCAACAAACGTTTTACAAACTAGGTTTGTAAAAGTTCCCAGTTTATGTATTACTAATAACAATAATTATAAGCCCCTATTTCGAGTGTCGACTGGCAGTAGAATAGAAATTTGTCGATCGAGTCGATCATCTTTTATTTTGCTATTGTGTAACTTGATCGATAAAAATATGTACTATTGTGAATGGTTGACAGAATTGTAAACAGCTGTTTGTTTGTTTACATTTGATTCTTGAGTGTTTTATTTACATCACTTTTAAAATAATTGCTTTTATTATAAAATTTAAAAAATGGACACAGTTGAAATATGGTTTAGTGATGAGGAAGATGATGTGGAAGGTAATAGATTAGTAGAGTTGGCTAAAGCAAGGAGGGAATTGCGAGATTCGTCGGATCCCTTGGAGTTGGAAGCTGAAGTGTATGTACATATGTGAGTTTTACGAATAGAAGTTGCGTTCCCGATGCTTCACGGCTTTTAGGCTTTACATGATTTGCAGGAAAAGCTGTTCTCCTCATTAATAAACTTTATAGAAGTTTAAAAAATATGGTACGGTTAAGTTTTTTGTACAATGATGTTGGGTATTTGTGCCCAAACGCGTGACCCGAGTTTAAAAACTTTAACATACAAGTGTAGTGAAAGAATTCAACTTTAATTTAAAATAAAGATTTCAAATTTCCGAGCACAAGTCAATTAATAAATTATGCAGCAGTTTTTT
>NW_023465391.1:0-8871 GCF_013731165.1 Rhagoletis pomonella | reverse complement strand
GATAACATTTCTCAAGCAAAAGTAAACAAGGCCGAATAGGACGATAGTAGAAACGGTCAGATTAGTCAATTATCTTAATAATAATAATAGATTGGCGCTTACACATATGTTAGTGTTTGGCCGAGCTTCTCCTCCTTCGGCCGCTGTGGTGTAGTGGTAAGCAGTGCGCGCTTTCACTCATCACCACCTGGGTTCAAGCCCTGGTCAAAGCAACATCGCAAAAAATATAGAAAAAGGTTTTTTTCTTAACAGCGGTCGTCCCTCGGCAGGCAATGGCAAACCTCCTGCCATGAAAAAAAAAATTGTCAATTATCTTAATATTGGTTTTTTCCATAGGAAACGTGGTTAAATTGTTTTAAATTAATTAATAAAGAAATAATTAAAAAACGGCGAGATTTGTGAAAGTATTAGTGAATTTCAGTGCATTTAAAGTTTACTTTTACTTAAGAATTGTCAAAACTGGCAAAACCAATGGGAATGAATAAATATGAAAAATTGTTGAATTTACGCTCACACCGGGAGGCGGACATGGTAATTGGTATCCGATTTCAGTGAAATAAGATTTGTAGCTTAGATTAACCTAGGAAGACATAAATCTGAAAGTTGAGAAATATCGGTCAAACTGCCACGCCCACCAGTCATCCGAAATCTGGATTCGAATGTGGCAAGGATTAGTAACGATCCTCCAAAATAGCAAAAATTTGATGCAAGATCAATTTTTACATAAAAACCTTATCGTCTTTTTTATCGATATTTTCGAACTTATCGATATAATAATTGATATTTTTATCGATATATTTAATCGAATTTGTTATCGATTTTATTGTCGATATTTTTATCGGTTTTGTTATTGATATTTTTATCGATTTTGCTATCGATATTTTCGGAACTTATCGATTTTTTATCGATTTGGCTAGTCTGCGTTCAAACACGGAAACTCGAGTTTCTTATTATCGGCGATTTCTCTTTTGGTGTTGCCCTTTGCATTCACACACAGAAGCTTTTTTGTACGCAATTGTTGTTGTCAGCTGTGAATCGCCATCTTGGATTACTCAGACGAACGAGAGCACAAAGCATGTTTCCCGAGTACGGGCGACTCGGTACCCGTCCCCTTTCCTCGTCGCTCTCTCCCCAACAAGCTTCGAGTTTCTACAACAAATGTTTTCGTGTCTGAACGTCGACCTATCAATATTTTTATCGAATTTGTTATCGAATTTTTTTAGCGATTTTGTAGTCGATATTTTTATCGGTTTCGTTATCGATACACATGATATGACATCATATGATAGAACATCACATGATATGACCTCATTCATCACATAACATCTTATTACGTTATTGCGCCTCACATCATCATGTAGGTGAATATGTAGATGAAGAAAATTATAAAAGCAAAGATATAAACAAAGATGAAGACCAAAGCAAATTTAAATACTTTGCTTTTTGAAGAACTATAGTGTAAAGATAAAAATAAAGATAAAAGAGAACAGAACATAAATGTAATGTAGAACGATAAGGGTAAAGGTGAATTTTAGTTAAAACATTTTAGCCGTTTTTAGCTGCTTTTTTTGGCCAACATAGACGGTCGGCCCAAAAAGTTCTGGCAACACTGTCTGCATCAAAAATAAAATTTTGAAAAAAATTTCGCTTACGTCTTGTTTGTGGTAAGGGCTCGATATATATTCCTATTTATCGAATCGCTTCGACTGTCGTTCGCCGACAATCATCAGTATGGCAACACTGTTTCATTGAAAACAAATAAACAGCCAGTGTTGGCAACTTTTGATTTTCAAAAAGCACCAAAAACTTGGAAAAAGGCGTTTTACCATACTAAAAGCACCACATTGTTTTTAATCAAAGGATGTTTTTTTCATAACAGTTTGTATTTAACATAAGCAAAAAATTAACAATATTTACAAGAATATATACATAAATCAATACACAAAACGTTTTCGCTCATAACGATTGAATAGCCTCTACACATGCTATGATGACTCATGCTTACGACGTAATACCGAAGTACTATTAAAACTACTATATCTCGAGAAAGAAAAATCGAATCGCAACACACGAAAATAATGCCCTAAGTAGAAATGAGCAAAAGATTTTATGTTTACATTATATAACCTCAAATATCGCAAGAACCCGTGTTTTTGGTAATCTGGGGGTAGGATACCTAGTACTAGAGCAATTGTGCGGCCAGATTTGTATTCAGCACCAAGAAACGATGTGTTTTACTCAGGTGGTAAAAAAATCAAAATTTTTACAAACAATTAGAAAAGAAAAAAGAAATACTTAACTTACCTGCGTACTAGCATTTTCAACGCGACTAGAATTCAACAAGATGGGTTTGCAACTTCAGCTTTTTATCAATTATGGTCGTATTTTAGTGCACTTAAATTTGTATATTCTTGTAAATTCCGCATCTTCATGAGACACCGCAGCTTATAATATTTCAAAGTATTTCAGGTACCTCGGAGTAATATTAGTTCAAAAAAAGCATTAAAAAGGCAATAGGCACTAAGTAATTTTCAAAAAGCACTAAATCTAGTGCTTAAAGCACGAAGTTGGCAACTATGTAAACAGCTGATTGTCGCATTGTAGTCACGCAGCGCTATTTAGCTATTTTGTTTTCTGAAAATTAAATAAAAGCATAGTCTAACTACACATAATTTAGCAACTATGCTGCGGAAAAAAAATTCTAAAACAAAAACTGTATCTGATAAAATTTCAGAACTGGTGGCGCGCAATGCCAACGGAGAGGAAGACAGCAGCGACGAAATAGGCGAAGAACCACGTGTGGAGGAGGAATTTGATGAGTACGACCTGCCCGATGCACGCTCCTCAGATATCCGGAAACGAAATGTAAAGTTGTTATCAGAGCAAAGTGTGCGTTACCGGGGGAAAATATCAACACGTAATGAATTGGAGGAAGAACAGGATAGTGATTCGTTTGAAGGTGAAGAGCAGGAAGATGATGATGATTCCACAGAAGACGATGATGAAGGTGTGTTAAACGCATTCACGAAAAAATTAAGTGGGGCTGCTGATAAAGCGGTTAACAGAAATGAGGATGGTAGTGACGACGATTTGGAGCACAGCTCAACACAGTCAAATAGTGACAGTGAAGATAAGGGTTTAAGTGATGATGAGGATGATGAAGATGAAGATGAGGGAGATCAAGAAGGCGAGGATGGTGATGATGATGGCATCGAAAGTGAGGATGAGGCTAGTGAAGAGGAGAATGCGGATGGAACCCGTATAATCGCTGAAACAAACCGTCAAGCCGAGGTGCAAAAAGGGCAATGTGTGCAAAATCAACTACAAATTTGGGAACGTTTGCTTGAAATTCGTATTAACACACAAAAAGTGCTTAGTAAATGCAATCAGCTCCCGGCACCTAATGAACTTAAAACATTGCAGGATCAGAATGAAAAACTGGCAAATGTATCAAGTGAATCTGTGACCAGAGTCAGTAAGTTGCTTAGCACTTTATTGCAATTACAAAAGGCATGCAGTAAACAATTCTCGGAGCAACGCAATGCATTAAAAACAACTTTAAAGCGTTCAGTACCCATACAAAATGTAGATAATGATATCCCTATACCGCTAAAGCGTTTCGCTGATTACACCCACGCACATTTCGAAGAATTCAAACCCTACCGCAATGCGGTGTTGCTTAAATGGGATGATCGTACCAAATTGCTGACGCCGGGTGCTGGTGCCAAGAAGAAATCGCTAACAGAAGATTATGATATTATAAAGAAAATTGAAAATACTTTGCAGAGTCGCTCTATGCTTATAGAAAAATCGCGAACATTACAGAATGGCGCAAATGCTAAAACGCAAAATGATGGTGAGGAAAATGATGTTGTGGAAAATACGCAAAATATCAGAAGGAATACGGAGTCATATGACGACAGCGACTTCTACCATCAGCAACTGCGTGAGCTTATCGAGTACAAAACGAATGCATCAGTGAGCGCGAGCGAGGTCACGCAACAGTACATGGAGCTGCAAAAACTGCGACAAAAAATGAAGAAAAAGGTTGATACGCGGGCGAGTAAGGGGCGAAAGCTGCGGTAAGTGTTTAAAAAACAAATGGAAGATTTTATAATAAATATTATTTACATAATTCTTTCCAGTTATACGGTGCATAAGAAACTAATAAATTTTATGGCACCCGATGATACATCAACGTGGACAGAGGAATCGAAAGATGAATTGTATAGATCATTATTTGCAGCTTAAGTGTATTTACTATAATGAAGAAAGTTTTTAGATTAAATAAAATCTACTGTGTCCGTAAGAAGTTTTAGGTTTCATTTATATTTTCATTTATTGTTTAGTTCTTTTCCGTTATTTATTTAATAAACGTTCTTGATACGTCAAGTATGTACACATGCGCACAACTTAATTTTATACTTTATACATACATATCTGTGGCATTTCGATAAGCTGAAAATCGACATGTAAGAAAGTTTAAGTTCGGGCGGAGCCGAACATTAAATACCCGGCGCTAGTATTAAATATATGTTTTCCACCTTTCGGAAAGCTACCGCTACATGATAAGCCGGGATGTATAAATTTTAAGTAAATTAGCGTCTTTAAATTTCGAAGTATTGAAATTTACCGATATATGAAAAGCGGCCGTAATTTTAGTCCGATTTCAATAATTTTCAACGTTTTGCTTTTATGTGGCAAGCACAATAAAAATACCGTGTTTGGTATAAATTGGTAGAACGGTTACCGATATACATATATGTGATCATAAGTGGGCGGTGCCACGCCCATTTTCCAAAATTTTACCATAAACGTATTTCATTGTTGTTGTTGTAGCAGCAGTGCTCAACCCCCCAGATTTGTCATGTGTCGTCTTCATCCTCCGACTCTGTGAGCCTGAGGCCGAGAAAGCGGGCTGCGTCGATAGGCGCGGTCCAGAGCGCTTCTGGTGTCATGGTCGTAGGGTTGGAGGTGCACGTGAAGAGGTGCTGGGTGTCGTGGGGACCTTGCCCACATGCAGGGCATGTGTTTGCCACTTGTGTGTTCAGCCGAGAGAGGTAGCTGTTGAGTCGGTGACACCACCCAGAACGGAGTTGTGCTAGGGTGCACCTGGTCTCTCTCGGCAGCTCTATTTCTTCCGGATCTATGGGCGGCGGTCGACCGCCTAAGACGATGTTGTCATTACGCGTACTGAGGCTCGTTCTGACCGCATCGCTGTGTAGGCTGTTGAGCGCCGCTCTGTATGTTGCTGCGTCGAATGGATGGTCTACGTACGGCTCAATGTCCGCTTTCCAGTCGTGCAGGTGTCGTCTCACGTGTCGTGGGGGCGGTTCGTTACGAAGCAAGGCATTGTTGGGGTGATTCCCTCGGTGACAGCCTACGAGGTATTGCTTCGACAGCATGGTGTTGTGCTCTTTCACCGCCAGCATCTGGCTTTCTTCATGTAGGTGATGCTCGGACGACATGAGATGACAACCTGTAGCCGTACGTAGAGCTGCATTCTGGCAGGTTTGGAGGTTCCTCCATCGGGTGTCGCTTGTCCCCGCCGTCCACACTGGTGCCGCGTAGTTAGCCACTGACCGGCCGATTGCCTTGTAGGTCGCGAGCAATGTTTCTTTATTGGCTCCCCAGGTGCTGCCGGCTAGCGATTTTAGGACTTTGTTCCTGGCTCGCAGTTTGTTGCATGTGGCTGTGGCGTGCGCGGAGAAGGAGAAGAGGCTATCGAACGTCACTCCTAGGATTTTAGGGTGGTTGGTCGTCGGTATTTTGGCGCCATCGACGAAGACGTCCAGTTCTAGCCCCACCTCCTTGGTCCAGGTTGTAAAAAGTGTGGCGCTGGATTTTGCGGCGGAGATTTGGAGGTTCCTTGCGGTAAAGAAGTTGGAAAGATCGGTGAGATAGTCGGTTATTTGTTCGCAAAGTCTGTCTATGTTGGGGCCAGTTGCCATTATTGTGCAGTCATCGGCGTAGCTTACCAAGTTTACTCCTGCTGGCGGCGGAGGGAGTTTGGCCATGTAAAGATTAAACAGTGTCGGGGAGAGTACGCCGCCTTGGGGGGACCCCCTGTTTAATTCTACGCGGCTTAGACTTGGCGTTTCGGAATTCGACCGATGACTGACGACCACACAGATAGCTGGTTATCCACCGTTTCGTCCGAGCTGGAAGCGACGAGTCCAGGATGTCTTGGCAGAGGGTCGCGTGGTTCACCGTGTCGAAAGCCTTCGACAGGTCCACAGCGACTAGGACCGTCCTATCACAGGGTCGACGTTGGTTCAGACCCTCGCTAATCTGTGTGGTAATGGTGTTTAATGCTGTTGTCGTGCTGTGCATTTTCCGGAATCCATGTTGGTGTTCGGCTAGCTTCAGATGCTTCGTCAGGCTGGGGAGGAGTAGTGCTTCCATGGTTTTTGCCACTGGGGATAGGAGGGAGATGGGTCTGTACGAGTCTCCTGCGTCCGCCTTCTTCCCTGGCTTAAGGAGGGGAATGATCCTACCCATTTTCCACATCTCGGGGATGATCAGGGTGGACAGTGACAAGTTGAAAGCGGCGGTCATATACTCGACTCCCGCAGGTCCTAGCTTTTTCAGCATCTGCGTGGAAATTCCGTCTGGGCCTAACGCTTTCTATGACTTGGCGTGGTTGACAGCTGCCTGCGTCTCTTCAGTGGTGAAGCACAGTGGTGTGTCTCGGGGGCGGAGTTTGTGTGCTTTACGTAGCACGCTGCGGCGGGTTTTGTCTCTCTCTGGGTGTGCAATGAATTGCCGGCTGAAGAAGCGCGCGCACGACCGCGGATCCGACGTGGTAGTGGTGCCGAAGGTGAGTGCGACATTGTCTCTTCGCTTCGTCGGATTGGAGAGGGACTTGACTGTGGACCACAGTTTGCTGGCTCCGCTTGAGAGGTTGCAGGATTTTAAATGCTCATTCCATTTGTTCCGCTTGTGTTCGTTGACCAGGTTTCTAATGTCCCTATTGAGATCTCTTATACGGGGATCCCCTGGATTAGCCTGGCGGATTCGATCACGCTCGTCTGCGAGTCCCGCCGCTTCAGTGGGGAATCCTGGGCGGATTTTGGCGATCCGGCCGGCTGGTATGAAGCGAGCGGCTGCTGCGTTGATGATCCTGCGGATATTGCGCTCTGCTACGCGCGCGCATGATGGTAGAGGAAGAGCATTGAATTTGCGATCTGTGAATTCCGTGAAACCGTCCCAGTTCGCCTTCCGTGTGTTCATGAATGTCCGGTTCTCGGATGTCATAAAATCTCTTGGCTGGTCTATGGCGACTACTATGGGCAGGTGATCTGATGCGAGCGTGAGCACTGGTTGCCATCCAATGCAGTTTATCAGACCCCCGCTTGCTATAGTTATGTCTGGCGAGCTATAGCAGTCACCCGCGACCCTGGTGGGGGCATCATCATTCACAGTGCAGAACGTGGAGTCGTCAATTTGCTCAGCGAGCATTGTACCCCGCTGGTCATTGCCCAGATTGGAGTGCCAGAGCTCGTGGTGCGCTATGAAGTCGCCTAGCACTACCCGGTTCACACCCTCTAATAGCGCACTTATATTGGGGTGGTATCCAGTTGAGCAACTGGTGGCGGGGGGTATGTATACATTGACGATCTCCAGCTCCGTATCCCCCGACTTGATGGCCAAGCCTTGACATTCAATGAATGTATCGTTGGAGTCAGTTCGGGGGGTAATGAGCCGGTATTGAACCGCGTTATGCAATATGAAGGCAATGCCGCCTCCGGTGGCACGGGGGCGGTCTCTTCGGAGAACGTTGAACTCGTCCTGGCTCTGAAGGCTCGAGCCGGAGTGGAGTTTGGTCTCCTGGATCGCCGCGACTGAGATTTTATGCCTTCTCATGAAACCGACTATCTCAGCGATCTTACTTTGTAGTCCGTTGCAATTGAACTGCAACAGCTTGATGGATTGTGGCCTTATAATAGTTACGCGTGGGGTGAGCGAGTACTGGCGCGCTGCCTGTGCTGGTGGTTGTGCCTGCGGTGCCTGTGGAGCCTGACGTGCTGGTCCCCGACCGGGTGGGTTCGCCGCAGGTGTCGCGACCGGTGGTGGGGTTGGTGCTTGCGTCGGCGTGTGTGTTGTTGATGGCGTTGGCACGGGGTGTTGTGGTGCGGCTGGGCAGCAGGCTGCAATGAAGCCAGTACTCCATTCACGGTGGTGCGTTAGGCCTGAGCAGCGCTTTAGGTGGCACCAATTGTTGCATGCTTTGCACCTAACCGATGTTGTGTTGCGCCTTATCAGGTTGGTGCAAACGCTGCAGAACCATCTGTCCTGGGTGGATGTCCTGTGTTGCGTGCTTGTGGCTGGTCCACTGGTTGATGGTTGGGCGGGTGTTGGCTGTGTGGAGTTACAGGTTTGTTGGTTGTTGCAGCACGATGCAACAAAATTGTTACTCCACTCCCTGTGGTGCCGAAGACCTGAGCATGCCTTTAGATGGCACCAGGCGTTGCAGCGGTTGCAGCGGACAGAGGTTGAGGAGTGGTGTATGTTGCGGTGGCAAACACTACAGATCCAGGGCCCGGGATTTTGTTCTATGCCGGCGCGGACCAGTAGAATACGGAGCAGACTTGCCGGTGGGTCATGCTCCCATGGCATGGGGGGTTGCTGCTGTGGTGATGGTCCTTGGTCGGAGTGAGTTCTCCGAGTCAATCCGGTACGTAGAACCGACCATCTTGGGATTGAACGTATTTCATTCATTCAAAAAAAAAAAAAATAAATAAGAATATTATAAATTTTTGGAAAATGGGCGTAGCCACGCCCACTTATGGTTACATGTGTATATCTTGGCAACCGCTGCACCGATTTCATCCAAACTTGGCACAGTTGTTGGGATTGGTATAGCATAAC
>NW_023465390.1:0-8873 GCF_013731165.1 Rhagoletis pomonella | reverse complement strand
CTTCGGCAATTATCCAGACCGCTGATTAAATATTGGAAAGACATTCGTTTGAAAACCCATCGTCATTATACCTAAAGCAGAAAACCCATCTGAACTTATGCTCCAGATGACATTCAGCACCATTTTCAGTTTTGAAGTCGCCGTAATAGAAAATGTTTACCGAGTTCTAATGACGGACTTTCTTCCACAACATATTCCAGGTATCAGTTTGCCATTTGGAGTTAAAACCTTTTCAACAATTCTTTGTGAACGGTATTCCGATCATCATACCATAGTTCAGAAGAATGCAGTCGACACAACGTCTTCATTGCTTCCTCTTAGATTGCTAAAACCAGCGGAAGAAAATCAATCAAAGCAACAAGAGCCGCTCTTAAAGTTGCACTCTGACATAGTCTGAAAACTTTCAGCGTTCTAGTTACCTCAGGTTTGCATACCAATTTCCTATCTAAGCTATTCGTACCTACAGGTAGTACACCTCGCTGAGAGCATCTGCTCTCAACATATGCTATGGTGCAAATACCATCTTCCTTCCCCGCAGTCGACACTCAACTAGTGTAGCTGATTTGTATGAGAAGATTTTTCATTATAGGGTTTTGGACTTTAAACGCCAATATACACATATTCCTATGCTCTTGCTTTAAGGCTGTATAATAATTATGAAAATTTTTAATTTTTTCTAATATGCTCTCCCCTACCACTCTTGGCTGTGCTAAGTACTTATTTTAAATTTAAGTGTTTATCAAGAATAAATCTCCATGATTAAACCCATTTAGCTAAATGGTATGCTTTTGTATGCATTAGTGATGTCATTTTCAAAGAAGCGGTTTGACTTGAGCTTTGCTGTTCTGTTGTTTAAAACAAACCGACTCGTAATTATAATGAAGGATCGCCTGTGCGTTGAGCCAACGTCTTCATTGACATAATTACTATTAGGTTGAAATTTTTTTTACTGGAGTGTTTGGTTTTTGTGCTAAGGGGTGGCTTTTGTTGCCATTGAGCTTTCTTCGATTGCGTTGTGGTCGTTTCATTACATTACTGGTAATAATGTGTATGTAATTAAATCGCAAAACGCTCGTTGATCACATTTGCTGCTATAAATAAAATGGTATACAACATATATATGTGACAAATAACAACAAGGTTTCTCTAGCAGAAGTACTAACTGGAAGCAACAAATGTACTCCACAAATAATAAAGGCAAGCCAAAAATAGAATCAACTTTAAAGCACTTGAAACTGGCAGATACATACAACAAAAGCAACAAAACTCAAAATGCAACAATTCGACAATCACCATTTCCACAATTGCCAACCCAACCGCCAGCTACTAGCAACAACGTTTCTATAAGCGTTGATATAGTGATGTCAAATTTGAAGTTCCCCTTCCTTTTCGGCTGTTCATATTCTAATGGAATGCCACTATTTCAACTTGACGTAGTCTTGTTTATGTTAATGCCTTAATTGACATTTGTTTAATCAGTAAAATTATAGCTATTTTAATTTAAACTGCCCAAATTTTCTTCTCGAATAAAAAATGAGTAATTTGTGGCATAAATGACCTACATAATTTTTGTGAACGAAAATTCTTAAAGCTGCAATCAGCTTGGTAAGGTAATTGACGCGAATTCTTTTGGAATTCACGTAGACTGACGGCTACAAAGTGGAAATGTTGGACGTCTCTCTCTCGTTTCGACTACCTAACTTTTTTAGCATTTTCCTGACAGAAGTTCTGAGAATCGAGAGAACCTATAGTAAATTGAAAAAAAGCTGTGAAGGACTTTAAAAATCAAATCACCTTCAATTCGTACGAATAACTGAAAACTATAGAACAATTTAAAAATCTGCAAGGACGCTAGGACTAATCCAAACTAGAAGACCTCATAAAGGGTGAACATAGTTCACCTCCGTTTAGCCCTCCCGACCGCGGGATCCTCGCTCGTTAGTCAACATGCAGCTACAACTTGAGACTAACCAGCACTGTTCCGTGAAAGACATGAGACACTACGCAAATTCTCTGTACAAAAACCCATTGAGATTTTTAAGAGCTCCTTTACTAACGTAAGTAAATATCGACAAGTCCAAGTGGTTTAAATAAATCATGGAATCGTGACAGTATACAACATTTGAGATTGGAGAAGAAGCGTTATTGGTTTCTGGACCATAGCTTTACCAATTTCGGAGATGTAGATAAATTTACAAGCCTTTAAGAAAGTGATATTTTGCTGTAAGATATCCTTTAGAATATGTGAAAGTATCCTATAGCTTACCTTAAGACATACCAGGATATTCTGGGACTGGGTGTAACCTATCAAAGTCGGGTGATGTAAAGTCATCGAAAAGCAATAAGGCTTACTTGAAGTTTTGAATTTAGCTCAATGTTCAACATCAGCATCCGATTCAAACTTCGACGTTGGTACAGACCTTGGTACGAGACTGTTTGTGGGACAGTGATGTTCAATCGGTACAGACATGTTGCCAATGACTAAAGAAATAATTTCAACTCTTGTGATCCCAGCTTAACAGTAGATGGTGCCATGCTCATGATAAACTTCACCAACCACACTAATACAGGAGCTAATGTTAGAGTCTAGTCATTAAATCCGCAGCTCCGGGGCATAAATACTTTGGCGGGAGGAGGTTTAGGTTGTAGTAGCAGTCCTTGCATATCTCTTCCTAGACGATGACACACGTAGGTCTTGGGATCCCATGTGATTTGGCTCGCAGTTGATTCTGATCGTTTTCGATTTCGTCGTCGCCCTTGGAAATTCGGCAGTCGTCTTTTGCTCGGAATCGAATTCAGTAGGCACGCATCCACATTAGAACGTGGCGAGTGTCGTCCCCACAACCATCCCACGTCGGGGGTGGTCCGCGAAAAGTAGAGCTCCGAAAAACTCCGGAAGTTGGTCCTTAGTATAATTTACAAGATGCCAATGGTACTCCGGCAGCGCAGAAAGATTTTATGACAGAGCGGGATGTGAACTTTGCCAATTCGATTGCTTCGCAGTTACCCGGTGTGTCTATGTGTATGTATGATCCGTCACCCATAACCACCTGTTCTACATTTGGCTGGAAGATCGCTAAAAATATATTTGCCTTCGATTTCAGTGTTAGATGGGGTTGGGCAAATCTGTAAAGCTTTTATATCGGCCTAGCTACCACAAAAGGAAGGAAAGCTTAATTTCAGTCACACTTCCCGCGAGTATACACCCCTTCTTACTCTTGACGGTTCTTGGTGTAGAACAAAATGGAGTTGGAGTAACCAACTGGAATTATTAATTTTTCCCACTCGTTCCTCTAGGGCATCTATTTTTTAAACCGATTATCAAAGGATAGATAGGCGATTAAACGGACAGATGACTGTAATTTTGGAGTAACCGAACCTGGTTACACTCCACTTTGTCTCCGCGTCTTGCCTGACTAAAGTTGACCATGAATGTTTTAGAAGATTAAGAAGAGTTTCGAGGACCTTAGTTGGAATTTTCGTCATACCGAGAATTTATGCAGGAATGTCCGCCAAATTGTTTAGTTTAGTTAAAGCCTCACACTGACGGTTTTTGGCTAAGAAGTTAAATGTTTCCTACTCACAAAAAACCAGAAGAAAAAGACACTTTGATTGCAGCAAAACTACACATACGCACACGCGTACACACACATTAACAAAAAACAAATGAGAATAGGCACTCTCACCCTCAAGAAATGTTGCCAAGTTTTTGGACCTTTTTTATCAGCGCTGAAGCAGGATACACAACTTCGGCAGCAAAACTCGCATGCACTAGTTCATGTGTATAAACATTTTTAATCTATAGTTTGGCAGCTGGAGCTGCTACATTGCGGAGTGGGGGAAGAAAGCGTATTTATGTACGTACATTGTTTTAGTGTGAGTCAAGTTACTATCGCCACCTTTCCTAAGGCAATGAGGGAGTTACTTGTATTAAGTACGTATGTATGTACCTATTATACTTTTATACATACTTACATACATGTGCACATATATTACTGAATTTCCATTGGCGCTGGCTAGAAAGTTTTACATTTTACCAGACGTAATTTGAGATAAGTCAAAGTAATTTTTGGCTAAAAATTGTTAACGCTGCTGGCGCTTTGTTGCGGCTGACTTTACGATTATTTGCTAAACCAAAAATTTCCTATTTCCTTGAAGCTCGTCGTCGGTGGTTTGTTTGGTTTGCTTACAAATCCACATGTATGCACATACAAATACATGTGTGTTACATGGTATCCCTGTAGGTAAATCCACTTCTGCCTACATTTAGCTGTACCGCTTCTAGTGGAGTCAGAACCATCGTTGGTTAGAGATACATAGATATACATATATACAGTGCAAATAAACTGATGAATTTAATACAGCGATGTCCATCAGGTGATACTCGACAACACTGTTCAACAATTTCAAGGGGTTGGAATGATTCCAACTCAGGATGAAACACCCACATAGTAAAACCCCCAAATATGTTTTTATTCGCAGGTCAAATTTATTATTTATGGCCACAATAATTTTCCTATTTGTGTATTTAGAAAAAAAGGAAAATAGGGTTAAAATTCATTTAGGAGCGAAATATGTAGTTTGGGTACATCTAGTAAAATTGCGTAAAGAACAATTTTGTACAATATTTTAACCTATTAGCTCCCTCCCGAAAGAGCAATTTTTACCCCCTTTATGGAAAGTTTGAATAAAATGGCATTTTAGAGGGTTAAAAGGTTCAAGAAAATTATTCGGCGGAAAGTTTCACTAGGAGTACTCTCAGACAAAATTTTTATACAAAGAATATAAGAATTCACAAAAAATTCAAAACAAATATGTCCCCTTAAAATACGCAACCACTTTTTATGCTTTCTTCTATATTTTGTTCATAAATATAACTCCAGCTCTTTTCCAGGGTGATGACTCGCGGCTTTGGGCATCAGTGTCGAATCATCGCTTACATCAGAAGCTGAGAGTTATAGGGTTAAAATCTTCTAAAATTATTTCTCGTGAAATTTTACTATATGTACCTTTCTAATAATTTTCTTACAGGGCTGCTTTTTATTATGTAAGTATTTGTGTATAAAACTGTTTGTTTTTGTTGAAGTTGCATCGGATTTCAGTTTGTGGCACTATTGTGGCATTATTATTTGAAGTGGCAGAAAATTATTGCGGATTGTTTGCCAAAGTAATCGTAAATGTTTGTACTCTTCTATGTATCTATGTATATGGTATGTATGTATGTATGCATATGGTTATGTAGGGGCGTTTTATTATACTTACATACGTATGTATTTCATGTCATTGCTTAGTGATGTGCAAAAGCGAAAGAAGTTCAGAAGGTCAGCAGAGGTGCTTATGTTCTTAGGGATAAGTTATTAATGAGCCCTAAGGTGTCGGCCGCTGTGGTGTAGTGGTAAGCAGTGCGCGCTTCCACTCCGCAGGACCCGGGTTCAAACCCTGGTCAAAGCAACATCGCAAAAAATATAGAAAAAAGGTTTTTTCTTAACAGCGGTCGTCCGTCGGCAGGCAATGGCAAACCTCCGATTGTATTTCTGCCATGAAAAACAGCTTCTCATAAAAATACAATCGCCGTTCGGAGTCGGCGTAAAACTGTAGGTCCCTCCGCTTTGTGTGACAATATCAAGGCGCACGCCACAAGTCGGAGGAGAAGCTCGGCCAAACACTAACATATGTGTAAGCGCCAATTTATTATTATTATTAAGGTTATTAAAGGGTAAAATAATAAATCAAAATTTACTTTATTTAAAATGTTATGTCTTGTAAGAGGACTTAAATGTGATAATTTTGTTAAGGAAACTTTAGTAAAGTGAAAAATTTGTTAAGTCATAGATTTTCTTACTAAGAATAGGTAGAAGCACAGGGCCCTAACTTTTCTATGTTACGAGTATACTTTATGAAATTCTAGATAATAGTACCAAGATTTCAAGTTACTGTATGCGAATGTGAAGCCTAAATTTAATAGGTGAATAGTAGTTTCTCAAGTTCTCAAGACATCAAATTCGAAATATGCAAAAAGATTTTACTTATTCAAAATCCATATACGAGGGAAATTTGAAAAATCAGTGACGCAAATGCAATACCGCTCCCCTTAACTGCCATCGATTTATAGGTAAAAACGACCACATTTGGCTAAGAAAGAGTGCTTTTCTATTAAGGCAATGAATGCCCGGATGTGTAGTCTCATCATAGACAAAAATCCATCAATTGGGCTACGAATTATTATTAGTGGTGTTCTTACACTTTGTTGGAAAGCAAATACAGGTATTCCTAATTTCAAAATATTTTTAATCAAATATTTTCATTTAATGCTTTAACTATCAAAAAATAAGTAATTTTTCTACGACTCCCTCAGCTCAATGCTAGTCAGTTTTTTTTCTTATTAAAATCACTATTTCCTCTACAAAGTTCACTTTTCCTTTGAAACTTGCTGCAAGTAAATCGACTATAAAAATACCACAATTTCCTCCACTTCTGCGGCCTAGAAGATAATGTGATTTTTTGACGAAAACAAAGCTACACAAGTTTGTGCAAATGCGAAATGTCAGTGGAGTAGACAAAAAGAAAAAAAATCAATGTTTTTTTTAATTGACGGCGCTGGGGCAAATTTGCTTTCATCTTCAGCCATTTGCCGCAAAAATTTAGCACAAAGAGCAAAAGCAATTTAAGAGTGTGCAATTTGTATATACAATTACTTGTACTATAAATACCATGTATGGGTATATTTGTGGAGATGCATACACAGATACATACTCGTATAAGAAAGTTGTTTACAAAGAAAATTCAAAGCGTAGGTAGTGGCGCTAACCACATCTGAAAAAAAATCTGCCCACAGACCGACGAAATCTTAAAGAGAACCCTGTTGCTGGGGCAAAGTCATTTTATAAGTTAAATAATCTTAATGAAATATCGAGGGCTTATATTCAATACCCTCTAACTGCAGTTTTCACAAAAATGAGATTCTGATATAAAAATCCAACTATTAACATCAATGATGGCAGGTAAGTCCCAGATGTGTTTTAACATCACAAAGTAGTTTTTGTGAAAACTGCAGATAGAGGGTATTGGATATAAGCCCTCGATATGTATTTGTTCAGACATGCAGGGCTATAACTGAATCCATCGTAGAAAATCTACGAATACGACTGCCTGCAACGAATCACAGAATCCGAGTGAACTCGAAAATATCATTGCCAGCTGCCGCAAAGGAAAAATAGAGACATACCTATATGTATGTCATTTTGCCCGCGATGCTGAGGGAGCCGAGGGAGTAAAGCGCCGGAGTGTCATTTGAGAGATCTGAGTTCGAGCCCGAGGTCCGGGCAGCATTCAGCAGATCTTATGTCATTGGTATTGGTATTTTACGCCTAGACTGTTGAGAAGCATGAACCCAAGTGCTTGGGCCGCTTCGTCTGTAGACCTAGGCATCGAACAAGAAAGTGGTCAATTGTCACCTCCTAATTCTCATCATGGCACGATGTATTCTTCAATTTTCCTAACATGATCACTAAATGGTGGTAGTACGGAGCTATCCGCTTTTTCTATTGGCATCTCTGAGACGCATATGGCCATCTCATCAGCCGACTCATTCCCTTCAATATTACTATGTCCGGCGACCCAGCATAGAGTGACGTTGATACGGCTTACTGACGCCAGCGTGGTGCGTCATTTCCACACAATTCACGATTTCAATATTTTAGTTCGGTAGACGAAAGGACCGGTTGATCACCAGGTCCCTCGAGTAGTCACCGGTTCCGGTTCGCTGTTCTATCTTTGAGGGGAGGAGGGGCCCGGCTCTCCTTCCAATTCTAAAAATATTACTGTCAATGCATAAGGCTCGTTGTTACATGGATGCTCTCTTGGACGCCCCGTTTACCGTCGGGGCGTGGGAGAAACTCTGCGGGAGGTTAAAGAAGGTCGCTTGGTGCGGATTATGGCGAGACGCCGCCCACTGGATTGAAAGATATTACTCGGCCACGAAGTGTCTCTTCCACCACATAACCACACCGAATGTGCGCTGCATTCGACGCGAGCTGCCACAGACATCGTAATGTATGTCTATCGTACTAAGTCTATCACATTTCTCGGCTGAGAGTGGTGTCAGCCCTAGCCTACGTGAGGACTCAGCCAGCCGGTCAGAGACACCATTCCAAATAAGAGTCCGGTACATACCCGCAAATTTTAGTATTTAAGAGTAAAATCTCCAGGCGATATATTTTGTTCATTAGAATTTTGCTTAACGTACAAGGTGCCAAACCCAGCGCAGGACGAGAACCGGGGCAATTTTTGTTCAGTACACGTTTAAATAGCGAGCCGCTTGCGTGTGGCCCCACAAGAGCTCCTTCCCTTTCTGTCGTGATCCTAGGCTCAACACATATGTATACAGTTTCCACATCTCGCACATGACTTGCTTATGTTGCTTAGGGTACGCAAACGCGTGAACAAGGATAGGAATTGGATTTTTTATTCATATTTCATTGTTCATATTTTCTTAACCTTATTCATTGCTAATAAATAGCCCACATATATAAACGATATAATATACATACGAATGCATGCAATGTTAGGTTTTTCACTTATTTGTGAATTATTATTTTATTGTTGTTAAAAATAGCACTTTCCCGCTAGCTTTCATCGCTAATGTGCTTATTAATTGACAAAAACTTCGAGTGTTGGGCACTTGCCGCTCAAGACGGCACGTGCACTCATTCTGTCTGCTTTTAAAAGTATTTTTTTCATAATTATTGCAATTCCGCACGCAGTTAGCTTTGATCTTTTTGCAAAAGATTTTTGAGTGGCCACTTGAGCTAATTATGTTTGGTGATAGGAAAACAGTGTGCAGAAAAATAAACATTCAAAATCTAATTCAAACA
>NW_023465389.1:0-8873 GCF_013731165.1 Rhagoletis pomonella | reverse complement strand
CGCACTTCTGTGCTCTTGAGTTTCCCTATAAGAACTTTTATTGACATACGCATCTCACCAATGTTGTAGTTGCAAGATCATACAAAAAGATTACGCATGATTGGCAGAGATCTCACAGGTGGAAATAAGACCATCAGTAAAGCTCTTGACACCAAAAGGGATTGGTATTCCATATGGTACCACCGCGTTACTATTATTGGCCTATGTGTGAGGAGGATACTGCACCTTAGTGGTTTCAACTTAAATCAAAAATTTTGACTCTACAGACTAATTTTGTTTTTAAACGCTCTTTTGCATTGGCCAACGCAAAAGCTCTTATTAGGCGCCACGAAGTAAGCGGGCATTGGCTAGTACATAATATTTATCGTTGTAGAATTGGGGAATACTGAAATTTAAAGTGAAAATGAAGTTTTTTATGAAGACTAACTGCTTTAGTCGGCCGCTGTGGTGTAGTAGTAAGCAGTGCGCGCTTTCACTCCGCAACACCTGGGTACAAACCCTGGTCAAAGCAACATCGCAAAAAATATAGACAAAAGGTTTTTTCTTAACAGCGGTCGTCCCTCGGCAGGCAATGGCAAACCTCCGAGTGTATTTCTGCCATGAAAAACAGCTTCTCATAAAATACATTCGGCGTTCGGAGTCGGCGTAAAACTGTAGGTCCCTCCGCTCTGTGTGATAACATCAAGGCGCACGCCACAAATCGGAGGAGAAGCTCGGCCAAACACAATCTATTATTACACTGAAAATAAAATTTCGTAAAAGTGCTACGAAAAACTTTTGTAGGCTTGGTTTTTCTACAATGTACGAAACTTTCGTTCATTATACGAACACATTTTTCCACCGAAACAAGATGTTACGAACCATACGTAAATATAACGAGAGGACTTTCGTAAGGCATTTTTTCAGTACAATTTACGAAATCTTACGTTTATTGTACGAAACACATTCGTAAGGCACTGAAAAAATCTCTGTACGAATAATTTTGTATTTCGTAGGAAGGCATTCGTAATATTTACGTATGGTTTTAAAATTAATGAAATCTACAATTTTGTATTCGTACAATTTAGTTAATACATTCGTATAAAGTACTAATGCAGAAACATGTTTTTAAATTCGTACAACATACGAATATTTTCGTACAATATACTCAAGTACCGGCAGTTTAATATTTCATCATATTTTTATGTATCGCGTGTCATTGCGGAATTACTTGTTCGCTGCTGTGAGACGTATAATATAATTTTAAACGTTTTAAAAAGGGATTTGCTGGATAAAAAAAACAATACAAAATTAAATATTAAAGTTGTGGATATAATATGCTTTGAAGCCTTGCGCTGCAATGTGGGAATTAATAAATAGGCAATTTCGTCAGTTACCTATCAACGGCAAGCCGAAGACAGGAGCACTACTTAATGAAATTAAAAGTAAGTATATGTGTGACTTTTCATTGAAACTTGCTTTTCAGACGCCTTTTAATTTTCCTTTAATTGATAGTCGTCAAGGAAACAAACATCGATGAAGCTGCGAATCTGTCAAGTGCCTCTACATAAAAATATTATAATGTTTAAGAAAGTAAAACCTTTTTGGTTGTTGTTGTTTCCGACAGGGTGGGTGTATGATGTATTTTGGAACGAATTTCCGTCATCCCTTGTCAAATTTGGTTTGAAGACAAACCGGTTTCGGCGTTTTGCCATCTTCAGTGTCATTTTTCGTTCTCCGAAACGAAACCAAATTTGACAAGGGATGACGGAAAGTAAAACCAGTATTTTTTATATTCTTTCATATTTTAAATTTTGTTATATTTAGTATTGTTGAGAGTCATAGTTTAACACTTTGCAGTATGTAGTATAGAACCTATTCGTATGCATATAAATAAAAGACTTAAGTTTTATTATAGGTAAAATAAACTTTTTTATTAATTCTAAACTACAGTGTAGTCAGAAAATTCTTCTTCTTTCGTAAGATTTACGCAAGTTTTCGTTATATTTACGCAGATTTTATTTTCAGTATATTATATATATATCGCCGAGACATGTAGTAAATTATTATTATTTTTTTATTTAGGGATTTCGATAATGCCCTAATTAATCGCAATAAGAAGCCATTTACGTGCATATGAACATACTTATTTTTTATGTCGCTCATTTTAAGGTGGAGGGTATGATAAGAAAATAACTTATCTCAAAAGCAAGCTATATAAAAAGTCTGTTTTACAAAAGTCAAGTCATGTTTTCACATTCTATTTACTGACTACACTTTTTTAACGTTTGCAATCCTTTTGCGTTAAAATAAAGCAGTATCTAAGCTGCTATTAATTTCGCACAGAAAAGGTAATCATTTGAGCTAATGTGCAACGGCAAATTTCAGAAATGTGAAAATTTCGATATTTCGAAATTTGAGAACTCAAAGTTGATACTCACAACAATCCCTTAACCCAAATTGTCGCAGATTAATTTTTTTTAGATTTTTTTGGTTTCACCTATATACAGGCTAAAAGTAGCGTTAAAGTAAAGGAACAAATATGACTAAAACTTTGGGAGTAGTATAGTTCTTCCGATATCGGCCGTTGCCATATGGCAACACGAGGCATATGGCGATGGATTGTTAGAGGACAGTATTTGGTTAAAATACGAAATAATAGAAATATTGTGTATAAGTTTGAATACATTTATTGATAATATATGCATATTCTACGTGCAAAGCGGATGAAGAAGTTAATAAAAATTAGCAAAACATTTCAAACATAAACCCACATCATATTTTGCACAGGCTACTCGTCCTACAGTTTTACATGCTTCACCAGCACAAAGAAGTTCTTTTGTCAATTTGTATGGGTCACTGGTGTAGTCACAAAAAGATATAAGGTCCCAGTGTGGAGACCCCGAAGCTAGATATTTAGCATCGAGCTGTCAATTAAAGACCACAGAAAGTATTTGGGAGTAGTCTTGGAGAGTAAGCTGCTGTGGATGTCCAGTGTTGAAGAAAGAGAGAAGAAGGCCAGTAACGCCCTTTATGCATGTAAAAGAATGCTGGGAGTCACTTAGGGTTTGTCAATACTCTATGCTCTATGGCGCTTTGGTGTGCTGGAATGCCGCACAAAAGTCCTTATGCCTCGGGTCAATGGCGAAGGTGCAGCGCCTAGCGGCACTGTGCATCGCAGGAGCGCTGAGGTCCACTTCGACGGCTGCTCTTTAAAAAACCCTACTGCGAAATCCGCACGTAGATTGACGGTCATAGGGAAACTAAATTTCAGAACCTTTGGGCACCACTTAATTGGGGCGGGAAGCACAAGCAGCACAGGCTTCAAGGCACCTAGCTTTAAGTGGAAACGAACTTTTTGCACAACGATTGAGGAAGAAGGATGGAAATGAAACCTAGCCATAGATCCCTAAACATTTCCACGGACGGCTCTGAAATGGTTACGGGAGTGGGTGCCGGGATTTACGGCCGGGAACTGAACGTCAGGCGGACAATAAGGCTACCTGACCATTGCAGCATATTTCAAGCAGAGGGTTTCGCAATGAGGATAACTACAGAGCTAGCCCTCACCGAAACGATAATCGATTCAAACTTAAACCTATTCCAGGCGGCAATTAAGGCAGTTTCCTGATATGGTATTTCATCCATAAACGTCCCTCGCAGCCGGGAAGCCATTGACAAGCTAGACGCTGATAAAAGGCTACATATCTATGGGTTACCCGGTCACAAGGGAATTTAGGATAATGAAGTAGCAGATGAGAATGCAAAAAACGCCACCAGTCTTCCCTGAAACAGATAAACTACATTTGTAGTATTTGTATACGATAATATGATTAGGCAGTGCAGAGCTAGATGGAATGAGTTAACCACCTGCAAAACTGCAAAAATACATACAAACGATTTTTGTTGACACCGTCTCATACATGATGGTATTTTGCGTTGCCATATGGCAACACGGGGTCAATTTGGGCTAGCGAACATATCAAAATTTGGTAAAAATAGGAACAGTTCACATTACGCCCCGTGTTGCCATATGGCAACGGACTTAAAAAACGCTTAAATTTTATAGCATGCACGATTGTTTTTTATTCTTACTTGTTACCAATAGAGTCACTAATGTTTTAACTAATAGTTTGTCACTATCATATTTTGTAAATAAAAAAACGCTTTCTATAAATTCATGCTTACTTCTTCATATATGACATTTTGAGAGTTTTTTGTCACTTCTAATTTTGTTAAAAGAACACACTTGCATTACACTCGATAGACAGCAAAGATCTGACGGAAGCGTAAGCGTTTCGAAAGATACATCTTTTACGAATTAGTTAACGTACATATAAGCATTTTGAAGTAAGCTATTTTTGTTTTACACCCTCTCAAACATGATGTATTTTGCGTTGCCATATGGCAACACGGGGCCAATTTGGGTTAAAAAGAAATAACGATGTTATGGAATTTTGGAAAATGGGCATTTTATCGCTCACTTATAACTAAATATGGGTGTTTCCTCAAAAGTGTCAACCAAGACCAAAAAAATAAAATTTGGACAAAGTTTATGGATGCCAATCGATAACTACATATTTTTTCTTTATTTTTCTTTTCTTCTTATTTGGCGCTGTAACCGCCTAAGCGATTTTGGCCGAGTTCAGCAAAGCACGCCATTCGTTTCTATTCTGTGCCAACTTACGCCAATTGGAAACGCCAAGTGAAGCCAAGTCCTTCTCCACCTGATCTTTCCATCGCAGTGGGGGCCTCCCTCTTCCTCTGCATCCAGTGAAGAAGCAAGGCAAAGCCTCGGATATTTTGTCTTTTATCCACCAAAATATTGGACTAATTGGTCCCTTCCATTTCAAGATATTTGCGGCTTTCCAACCACACTTTTAATTTTCTTTTTTTCGCAGAAACCATACCTGCCAGAAATCCATCATAATTGTAGCACCCGATTTAAAATAATTTGAATTCTATACAAAAATTTAGTACAGCTTATGTACTGTAAGTCTTACAACAAAACCAACTTAAAGATATATTAGGAACGGTCCAAAGTTAAATTACAAATTGGGCTTTTTTACAAGCGTTCGGACGCAAAATATACTTACATGTAAAATAATAAAATTAGTACCAGGTTGACCGAGCTTTGCCCGGAGTGCATACACTTTTTAAAGTTTTCAAGATTTGGATAGCTTTAAAAAATATTTTGGAAATAAACCAAAACAAAAAAAAATTGGATTTCCATATCTATTAAGTAAATTCCTTACTCTAAAATTAAGATGGCAACCTTATTCCGGAATATGCTGGGATGAATGGTACATATCTTGAGCGTATGTGTACTATGTATACATAACAAAAATGTTGATTGAGATTAACAAAATAAAATTTGTATTACAAGTAAGCGTGGCAACCCTGATGGAAAATATTTTCTAACCAAAGTTCTCAACAATACCTTTCATTTGATTTCCATATTGCGATGTTTTAGATAAATTGTGTAGAATCGAAAATAAGTGGCAACCTTACACCTAAGACATAACATTTTGTGTATAGGGAAAGCATTGTTTAAGAGCCTTCTATTGGTACCCATAAAAAGTACCTAATATTTAACCTTTTTTTTCTAAACAAAAAATTAAATATATATGCGATTCAAAATAGGCAACCTTATTAAAAATATTTTTGAATTAGGGATCTTTAAAATTCATTCCATTTGATACCCATATTATGATGTTTTAATTAATATGTAACTAATTTCGAATAGATGGCAACCTTATACGAGTCTTCTCGGAGATATTGCCTACTCAGATAACCTTAAAATCCAAAACATTATCTGTGTACAAAATTTCATCAAAATCGTTAGAGCCGTTTCCGAGAACCCTATGGATATCTATATATATAAAAATGGTGTGAAAAATGTACAGTAATTCATCAATTGGGAATGGTTGGGCTGATTTGGCTAAAATTTTTTTAGTTGTTCGTAATTGCCAGGAGAAGGTTTTTATGAAAGAAAATTTTGGGAAAACCCTCCGGGAAGGTCGGGAAATTGGAAATATCGAAAATGGATTTTTTTGTATGGAATTTTGTGTGCAATTCCTTCGGAATGTCGTTCGAATGGAAAAATAGAAAATTCTAAGTGGAAAACTCGGAAAAATCCGGTAAAAATTTGAATTTTTCTCGACGAAAGCTTGGAAAATTTCGGATTATTGTGAAATTCATTGGGAGCATGAATCAATTGGGATCACTTTTCTCGTATGTTTCATAACAATTCGAATGGGTGCTGCTTGTTTGGAAAGGTGTTTAAAAGAAGGAAAGCACAAAGTTTTAATTTTTCCGAATGTGGCGCAGGGGCCGAGCTACGCTAGAAAGAAAGTCCATTTGGTTCGTTGGCCTAGATTAGCATATATGATCTATTTTTCCGTTAAGTGGGCCAGGGACCGATCTATTGGAAAAAGTCTTATTTATGGGCAGATTTGCTTGAAATTTGGCACGTACGTAGCTTATTGGCTGGGGTAACATATATGATATTTTTTCTGATAGGTGGACCAGATACCGATCTATTCCAGAAAATCTTATTTAGATTTAGAATAGGATCGAGTCATTGTTTTATAGTCCGAAAGGTGTTTGAAGGAGGCGCAAACATGCGGGTATTGGCTATTTAACAGTACTTATTACACAGGCCAAGAAAAATGGGGAAAAAATTGATGCAACAAATGTTAACGCTATTTTTGCTGAATTTTTGTGTGCTGATTACGAATCCGTAAGCATAGTATTTTAAGCAGCATATTTTAAGAAACGCGGTCAAAGTGTAAAAAAAATCGCGTTCTTTTCAATATTTGAGAAGCTCTAGCAAAGAAACAAAGGGTGGTAGAACCTTCCACTTAGGCTTTGATTAAAGCTAAAAATCTCAAATAATATCCTTGCAAATTCCTGCACCTTTGCTTCATGGTCACTTATAGTCATTTGTTGAACAGGAATAACTGATTTTGGGAAGTTTGAGTACCAACCGCAATTAAGCAAAAGGTGATAGAACCTTCCACTTAGGCTTAAATTAAGAATTAGACTTCTGACTTCAATTCCTGAAAATACGATTTCTGCACCTTGACCCTAAGGTCACGTATAAGTCATTTATTGAACAGCTAACACTGATTTTTACAACTTTTTTTAAATTGCATAATTTTCCAGTATTTTTTTTTATTGTTGGACAATAAAAAGAAAATGAGTATAGGTGACCATCAGGGCAAGGTGCTGGAATAGTACTTTTAGGGATAGTAGTCTGTAGTTCTAGCTTTAATTTGAGCCTAAGTCGAAGGATCTCTCACCTTTTGTTTCATTGCTGGAGCTTCTCAAATATTGCAAAAAACTAAATTTTTTGACACTTTCACCGCATTTTTCTCAAAATCTGGAGCTGATGGAAACTTTATACTTACGGATTCATAATCAGCACAAAAAAGCCTATCAAAAACAGCTTTAACATTTGCCGCATCAAAATCGGTGTTACCCTGTGTTACCTACACTAATAATATTAATAGAAGCTGCTCCTTTTTATAAGAGGTGATCTCGCGAACGGCTTTACCGATTTTTGAAATTTTGGACACCTACTGCGGACTTGCGATATATTAAGGGAGCGTGGCATCACCCATACATATCGAATTTTTCATACCGTATATCTCTGGAAGTATTTGTGGTAGTGTCCTGGAAATTAGTATAGAGATTTTGGGGCTACTGGAAAGAAACTTTTACCTATCTGTACATATATACAGAATACAGTGTTTGTTTCTTTTCCATAATAAATTTTATTGTTAATTTTTTATAGAAATATAGTTAATTTTGCATCAAACGGCACCAAATTTCGAGTACTCAGTTTTGTAGTTCATTCAATTTCAATATCATAAAGTGCAAGTTTTAAATGGCTATAAGTTACCGTTGATTTTTGAGAATTTTTTTCGCTGATTATGTTGCGCATTTTCTCCGCATAACGAATGCTTGATAGTTTTTTTGTATGGGAAAAAATGCCGAAGAGTGTCAGTATGTAAAAGACTTATCCTGGTGGCTTAACTCCTCCTAAACGACCGAAACGATTTTAATGATAATTTTTATACCTTTCATGAGCATGAAATGGTATTATAACTTTGGTCCGATGTTTGTAAGTACCAGAACAAAAAGAGATAGACCCATTAAAATGTATACTTATATGATCAGAACGTCGAGCTGAGTTGATTTAGCCATGTCCGTCTGTCCGTCTGTCTGTCTGTCCGTCTGTTTGTATGCAATCTAGTCTCTCAGTTTTCGACATATCCGTATCAAATTTGGTAGGTGGGTGTATTTTTATAATGTATTAATCATTTGTCGGAACCGGAAGAATCGGACCACTATAACATATAGCTCCCATACAACTGATTGTTCAGATATGAGATTTTTCGTTATAACTTCTCCATTTATGCTGCTACGAACATTAAATTTTGCAGTACTTGCACCCATTATCAACAGAATACTTACAGTGAAAATTACAAAGATCGGGTCACTATAACCTATAGCTCCCATACAACTGATTGCTCAGATATAAAATTTTTCGTTATAACTCCTCCATTTATATAGCTAGGAACATGAAATTCCACACTGTTTTCAATAATTATCAACAGAAAACTTACAGTGAAAATTAAAAAGATCGGGTAACTATAACCTATAGCTCCCATACAACTGATTGTTCTGATATGAGATTTTTCGTTATAATTCATCCATTTATGTAGCTAGGACCATGAAATTTCGCGCTGTTTTCACTCATTATCAAGATCGGGTCACTATAACCTGCAGACCCCATACAACTGATTGTTCAGATATGAGGTCTTTTATCATAACTCCTCCATTTATGCAGCTAGGAACATGAAATTGCGAACCATTTTCACTCGTTA
>NW_023465388.1:0-8875 GCF_013731165.1 Rhagoletis pomonella | reverse complement strand
CTAAAAGGATCTCCACTCGCTGGCAACCTGGAAATAGCTACCCCGATACACAGCTTGCCACACAGCTGGGAGTTGCACTTGCTAACACCACAGCTAACTGAAAACACACCATCACCTACCCATACACACTAGAAGCAGATACATTATCACACACCTACACCAGCACCCTCGGTAGAGCACGCTGGAGTTAAATGGTACACACCACGAGGAGGGAAACAACGCAAGCACAGCAAATAGTAGCGAAAAAGCTGCAGAGAAAGATGCTTTTGTGCTCTTAGGCCCCTCCTAGGCGCAGCATTCACCAGCCAATGAGGGACTTAGTAAATGAGGTAATGTGGCTCTACGAGAAGGCAAATATAGGAAATGGAAGAGAGATAATTAGATCTGTTTTGAAGGATTGTAAGTTTACGCAGACCACTCCTCCTTTTAAGAAAGGGAGTCAAACTGGTAAACGAGGGCTAGAAGATACATCCGGGATTGTGTTGAACTCGCAAAACGACAGGAGAGCACTATTACAAAAAAAAAAAATGGTGAAAAAGAGGTAATTGCTGCATCTTATAGCGAAACTTTGGCAAACTCAAATCAATTGCAACCTAGTGAATGGGTTACACAAATGAGGAAGAAGGCAAAAAAACCAAGACCCAAACCAGTTAAGCCGAACGCTATCATTATAAAGAAAGTCAATGAGGAAGGCATGTCTTATAGCGACATTCTAAGGACTGTAAAAGGCTCTGCTGATTTAAACAAGCCCGGGGAGCAAGTAAAAAGAGTGCGCAAAACGGCCAAAGGTGAAATACTACTCGAGCTTAAGCACGCGTATGACGAAAATACGCAGTTTTTCAAGGCAGGCGTACAAAAGATACTGGGAAATGTGGCGGTGATAAAGGCTCTATCCAATTTGACCACGCTTGAGATACATGATATGGATGAGATCACGACCAAGGAAGATGTAGCTAAGTCTATACCTGAGCAAATATCGTCAATTGATGATTTCGAAGTAAACTGGGTCAAAACCATCTGAAAGGGATACCCAGGCACACAGCTTCACTATCTGTCCCACAGCGTATCGCGCAGAAGATTTTAGCGTGCCAAAAAATTAGGATTGGTTGGTCAGTTTGCCGCATCCCTGAAAAAACTCCTCTCTCCAGATGCTGTAGGTGTTTAGTTTTTGGGCACCAAGCGCGGACCTGCAAAAATGAGGTTCGCAGCGGTTGCTGCTTTAAATGCGGGGAGAAAGGCAACTATGTTAAACAGTGTAGCAAGGAAGCCGTTTGCGTGCTCTGCAAATCTAGTGGTCAAGCCAATGAAGCCCATATTGCAGGTGGTAAGAAGTGCCCATTCTATCAGCGTGCATTAAAGGCCAAAGTATAAAGCTTCTACAATTAAATCTTAACCACTTCAGCTGCTCAGGAGCTACTCTGTCAAACTGTTATTTAGGAAGACATTGACATCGCCATTTTATCGAGCCATATAAGAAAGAAAGTCAGGGTACATGGATATCAGCTAAAAAAGGAAAAACTGCTATATGGGTCAATGGGGAGCAGTGTCTTGCTGAGAAACCTTATAGTCAGGAGTATTTTGTCCGAGGTAATATCGGCGGGATATATATCTATAGCAGTTATGCACCACCGAGCCTGAGTTATCAAGAATTTGAATCTTTTCTAGATAGACTAGTTCAAGACGTAATGTTATATTCTCCAAAGCTTATATCGGGTGACTTTAATGCATGGGCCGTTGAATGGGGAAGCGTTAGAACAAACCGACGAGGGCACGCCCTATTAAAGGCATTTGCATCACTCGACTTGTTCTTACTGAATACAGGTAACAAAAACACTTTTGAGCAAAATGGCAGGGGCTCCGTCGTAGACATTGCCTTTAGCACCCAATCACTGGCACCAAAAACCACTTGGAAGATTAGTGACATTTATACTCAGAGTGATCATTTAGCGATTTTAATTGAAATGTGTGTTGTAAGAAACCCTTCTAGCAGATGTTTCAAAAAGTATGGTAAAGGATGGTACAAAGAATCGCTCTACCAAAATATGTTTAAACTAGTACTGGATGGTATCAGAGACGTTAGTGAAATACCAGATAATGCGGAAGCTCTTTCAGAAGAGCTTTCAGAAGCTGTTATCAGGGCATGCGATGCGTCAATGAGCAAAAAGGGCCACAAAATTACAAGAAAGCGGGTTTACTGGTGGACACCGGAAATAGCTGATCTTCGATCTGAATGCAATAAATCCAGAAGAAAATGTCAGCGAATAAGGACGGACGCCCAAAGAGACCATTTTAAATCTTTACCGAAACAGTTAAAGGTTCCAATTAAAAATAGCAAGAAAGCGTGCTTTAAAGACTTGTGTAACGAAATTGATGAATACCCGTGGGCCGATGCCTACAAAGTCGTTATGAAAAAATTCAACAGTAGCCAAATGCAGACACCTACTTGTCCGATACTGCTTAAAAAATAGTAGAAACACTGTTCCCGAAAGCGGAAACTAGCTCAGGGCCTGTACCAAGTGAAACACATACAAATGTTTACTATCCGCCACTCGAGCCTGATGAAATCAAATGCGCGGCCAAACGGCTAAAGAATAATAAATCTCCAGGTCCTGATGATATTCCCAGCATTGTTATTAAAACTGCAGTTGTCACCCTAGATGTACAAATGCTTTTAACTCGTTGAGCCGGTCGCACATTATAAATGCGTTAAAAATTATTTGTTCACCACAGTATTTAATTAATATAATTATCAGTTATCTATCTAATAGAGTTTTGTCCTACAATACGGAAAGAGGGAAAGTAAGCTATAGAGTCTTCAGAGGAGTTCCCCAAGGTTCCGTCCTCGGCCCACTTTTGTGGATCATATCCTACGATGGCGTATTGCGTATACCGATTCCAAAAGGAGTTAAAATAATTGGCTATGCCGATGACATCGCTTTGGTTGTTGTGGCTAAAGACATAAATAGGGTGCAAATGGCCACAACAAATGCTTCCAAAATAGTCATCGACTGGCTTACAGCGAGGGAGCTGAACTTAGCAATCGAGAAAACAGAAGGTGTACTCATAACAAGTAGGAAGAAAAAAGAGACCGCAACCTTGAATATAAACGGGTATGTCTTTGATATATTACCAGCAGTGAGGTATCTAGGTGTATTGATTGATGCAAGGTTATCTTACAAAGTTCACATTGAAATGGTAAGTACAAAAGCGGCAGAAGTTCAAAGCGCGTTAGCTCGACTGATGGCAAATGTAGGCGGCCCAAGTCAAAACCGCAGAAAACTGCTAACAAAAGTTACTGAATCAGTTGTAATGTACGCGGCCCCCGTCTGGGGTCATGCACTGCAGCAAAAGTCCTATGCTAAGCTTGTAAAATCTGTTTTCCGTCTTAGTGCCCTTCGCGTTTGCAGCGCTTTCCGGACAGTTTCGCATGGTGCAGCCTGCGTCATATCTGGTATTATGCCTGCCGATTTGTTGGCTAACGAAATCCAGCGTACCTATATGACGTCCCGAACAAAAGGTAGAGCCCTCTCAAAACCCGATATCGCGGCCGAACGCCAAATAAGCCTATCACTATGGCAGTAACGCTGGGAATCGTCTTTCTCTGGGCGCTGGACTTTCCGACTCATTCCGAGCATCGAAGCTTGGCTATACAGATCGCATGGCGAAGTTGATTTTTATATGACTCAATTGATTAATGGCCATGGCTGCTTTCGACAGTACCTGTATTATGGTCACGATGACTCGACGGCATGTAATACATGTGAAAATGTCCCGGAAACCGCTGAACATGTAGTTTTCGAGTGCCCTTCGTTTTCATTAGAAAGACTCAAGAGGGCCTGAGTATGGAAAATATCATTGAACATATGTTGAATGATAAAAAAGAATGGGGCACATTAAAGAATATAAGCAGAGAAATAATGACAAAGCTAAGGATCAGAGAGCAACGCCGCCGCTTAGAAAGAGGAAATAGTTGAAGTTACTTGTGTACGAAATTTTTTCTTTTATCTTATTTTTTGCATGTCTTTGCAGGTAAACCCTGTGAACACCAAAACGCTCCTGAACCCCTAATCACATTAGTGGATGGGGGATTATGGAAAGGGCGATATGACGTGGGGCATGTTTATGCCACGGCCTCACCCTGATGTAATACGCGAGTGGTTCGGGGGGAGGTCGCTTTTGGAGAGTTTCGCACGGGCCACTTGATAGATAGTTTCCCTATCCCAACGTCCGTTTAAAAAAAACAACAGGAGCAGATACATTACCACACACCTACAACTGCATTACGCATCAACACACTTATAAACACACTTATTCGGCACAAAATATTTACTGCGATACAGAAGATACACCGAGAGAAAAAGAGCCACACAAATCTGATTGGGATAGCCTGCATCCGTTACCTGAATACGTGCAGGGCCACTAACAGTGGCGAAATAATCAGGGAGCATAACGTCGAGGGAGCGCAGTAACAGCACTAACCACGCAAAGAGGAGCAGCGGCGCGTGAACATAAGTGGAGAGCTATACGCCTACGCTACTGACCAGCAGCAGCGCCGCAAAGACAGCGATCACCTGTTTTGGTTCTTTTATCATGGTAATTTGCTTAAGTTGAGATTTTTGAGTTCTCTTAAATTTGTTTGTAAAGTTTTATTTACCTTTTTTATCATTTGCTCAGCCACATTCCTTAGCTTTCATATTCCGTTGTTTGTTTTTTTTGCGATTCACTGAATATATGTAATGAGGTATTTAGTTTTTTATTTGGGAAATTTGAATTGATTAATTTGCATTTTATTTTTTCTAGTTTTCTTTATTCTTTTGTTTTGTTGCACATCCGAGTAGTATTTAAATCACTTATTCAAATCCTTTTGTTGTTGCTCAGTTTTAGTTTCAGCAATAAATTTGATCACTGTTTCTTTTTTTTTTCTTAATATAGGCCGCATGTGGACATATATATGCACATACATATGTGTACCCACAGTGGAGAGAATACAGAAGGTGGCGCCGATGACAATACCGCTAATCGGCTCTCAGTGAATTTGACAGAACCAGATGTTTTGCTGACGTCACAGTCGATATGACAGCAGTAGAGATGTGCTGAGTCAATACTTTTAAGTATCCAATACTCTCGATACTCGGTACCGCAAAATTTAGGTTTCGAATAAAAGCGCACATAGGCCAAAAATATGGAAAACAACGGTTCAGGGGAGACTCGCCTATCAAACCCCGAATGTAGGAGCCAATAGAGCTTTTAATACTGATTCAAATGAAAGATGTATATATGTCGGTTCGAGGCCATAATACAGAGAAACTCTTACTTGTTTAAAGCATTTTTGTTCCAGCTGAATCGGACGATATCATTTTTGTAGGCAGATTCTGTAACCAGTTAGCGACGGATTCTCTAACTAGTTAGCGACATTTTTCGAATCAGACGTATGGTATGAAAGGCTTCGTCATCCGTCAAAGTATTTTTCTTGAACCTTGGATCGACTATGGTTAAAACTGATCATAATATTTCTCTGTTGCGATAAGTTCAAGTGTTTTATCCGATATCATATAAATTAGTAATTAAAATTTTTTTCTAAACTTGAAGTGCATATAATGGCGAAGGTTTTATGTAAAGAATCAGTATCGGGTACCGATAAGGAAGTGTTGGGTACAGAAGCCTTTTTTAAGTATTGGGTACCGACAGCACATCATTAGACAGCAGTTTTATTTGGCGCTCTCAGTTGTCAACTCTACGGTGATGTCACGCCAAAATTACTCTCCCGAATTCTGCTGCAATCGGCGCAATCTTGTATTCTATCATTCTTGATGTGTACTTAAGCATATACCTTCGCGCATATATACATGCTTGTGAATAGAGGTACATAAGCATGTATGCACGTGGCACATACATACATATGTACACATATCTATATTTGTACACTTTTTAATCCGCGCTTTAGACGGCACAGCACTTTCTTTCTTAGCTTAAATTTTCCTTTTTTTTGCCAGTTTAGTATTATTATTCTCAATTTGGTTTTTTCTGTAAATTACATTCACGTTTTTCTGGTTATAATTAGTTTCGCGCGCTGTACTATGACCCGCTCGATGCCCCGAACCACGAGCGAGTGATAATACTGTGAGTAGGGCAGTAGGTAAAGAGCTCAGAGCATAGGCTGAGGAGTAAATATGTATGTATGACCATTTGCAGTAAGTTCTATAACTCCGAACAGGTTTTCGACAGCATGCTGGTATCATCATCGCTGGAAGCCAAGGCGAGTACGATTTGAATTGATTCCTCTTTTTAACCGACTTCCAAAAAAAGGAGTAGGTAATCAGTTCGTCGGAATATTTTTTGTTTTTAGGTATGTTACCCATAACTTTGGACCAAGTCAACCGATTCCGATAATTCCAACGGAAAGGTAGTGTCTCAGAGGTAGTCCCATACTAATTTGGTTTAGATACGAACATTGAATCATGAAATATATAGATATATATATACTTTTTTAAGTCGTTTTTTTGCTAAAATTACTTGATATAGCGATACATACATATTTGATATTTATGCACATATGTACAATCATATACATATTCCAATACCAGGTAGGTAGGTAGGCAGATACATTATTATCATGTTTTTTTTTTGAGCATTATTAAAATCTTAAGCTGGGTTTGGATTATTGAAAATATTGAGTTAGTGTTAATGGGGACGTAGGCGCCGGGTACAACGTGCACCGTCGAGATTGCAAGCGAGATAATGGTGGTGGCTTAGCGTTCATCACGCACCACACCGTGGAGTATCGTCTAATCGAAGCAGACATCGACCGCAGGGATACCACCCTAGAATGTCAGGGCATTGCTATCCGGTCAGGCGATGTTGAGCTCGAAATATTTAACATATACATACCCCCTGTCACCTGCTGCCCGGCAGGATATCACCCTGATATAGGTGCGCTCCTCAGAGATGAAAACCGTATGGTAGTAGGTGACTTTAATGCGCATCACAATCTTTGGCATTCAAGCCTCTCAAACGATCGTAGGGGAATAGACTTGGCTGAGCAGATAGACGATTCGACATTCTGCACAATGAACGACGACGCATCCACCAGGATTATGGGTAGCTGCAGTAGCTCGCCAGACATCACCATAGTCAGCGCTGGTCTGATAAACAGCATAACATGGCGACCTATGCTGACTTTAGCATCAGACCACCTACCCATAGTCATCTCGATAGATAAACCAACCGACTTTGCCTCCGCCAAACACCGGACCTATATCAACTTTTCTAAAGCTGATTGGAAAGGTTACGCGGAGTTTACCGAAAACACCTTCACAGCGCTCCCCATACCAACCGACGTCCATCTCGGTGAACGTAAGTTCCGCAGGGCTGTCACTGCTGCTGCAGCTCGCTTCATACCGGCAGGATGTATAACGGACCCACGTCCAAACTTCCCTGCCGAAGCGGCTGTTCTAGCCGATGAGCGTGATAGCCTTCGTCAGGCCGATCCCGGAGATCCCCGTATCAGGGATCTCAACGCGGAGATTCGGCAACTAGTAAACGTACATAAGCGGAAGAAGTGGGAGGAGCATCTGAAGACCTGTAACTTCACCTCTGGTGTGAGCAAGCTTTGGTCAACCGTGAGGTTGCTGTCCAATCCGACGAAGCACGACGAAAGAGTCGAAATTTCCTTCGGCGACCATGCTTCGTCGGACTCGGAGCGATGCGCGAGCTATTTTAGCCGGAAATTCATACTGCATACTCCGGTGGACAAAACCAAGCGTCGAGTGCCCAGAAGGCTGCACAAACTGCCAACAACCTGTGCCCCCCTTGCTTTCACTTGCGGTGAAGTTCAGGTGGCCATCGGGAAGGCGAAAGCCTCCAAAGCCATGGGTCCCGACGGAATATGCATGCTGATGCTGAAAAATTTGGGTCCTGCGGGGGTAGCGTACCTAACGGAGGTCCTCAACTTGTCTATGGCCACTCTCACCATCCAAGACATCTGGAAGGTGTGGAGAGTGGTCCCACTGCTCAAACCGGGGAAACCTGCCAACAAAGGAGATTCTTATCGTCCGATAACACTCCTTTCCCCGGTAGCGAAGACACTCGAGGCCTTGCTACTCCCGTATTTCACAAACCACTTGACCCCAGCGAAGCATCAGCGTGGTTTCCGTAAAGTGCAAAGTACAACAGCAGCACTTAAGGCCATAAACACTCAGATAACTCGTGGCCTTAACCGAAACCGTCCCTGTGAGAGAACGTTTCTAGTTGCGTTGGACTTATCAAAGGCGTTTGACACCGTCTGCCATTCCACGCTACTAGAAGATATAGAGGCCTCCCCCACAGAAGTGGCCACCCAAACAGACAGCTGCTTGCAGAGTAGCCCTCGCCTAGGCACGTCAGGAGGCATCTATATGAACTGACGGACGAAGTCCAGAGGTTCATCAAGCAACCTCTAAACCCGACTGCTTACCGACAGGCCCTGAACGGCATTCGCAGGGAGTCAGTCTCGAGTTATGTAGACTCCAGACCTGTGAATACCGTTCTAGGCATACAGCCCCCGGACACAGACGAGACGGAGCTTCATCTGCCTCGGGAGATGCGTACAACATTAGCACAACTTCGCTCCGGCTACTGCAGCAGGTTAAACTCCTACCTGAGTAGATTGAATGAGGATGTGCCGAATGAGTGTCCGGAATACGAAAAGACCCCACATGACTCGAAACATCTCTTCGCATGCCCGGAAAACCCTACAACCCTAACGGCCTTGTCCCTGTGGACCAACCCCACAGAAGTTGCACGCTTCCTAGGGTTGCCGTTAGTGGAACTTGACGACAACGACTGAGATGCCAACCGTCCTGGGCGGGGTTGTTGTAGCCGCTACAACAATAACAAC
>NW_023465387.1:0-8877 GCF_013731165.1 Rhagoletis pomonella | reverse complement strand
TGTCACAAAACCAAAGTAGCCAACCCTTACTACTTAACAATGACACATGTCTCAAATTTATCGTGAATATTGGCATAAGTCAAAAACTGTCGATAGGTTAGCCATGCTTTTATGTGAAATAACGACACTTTTCGTATTGTGCCGTTGTTCAGCGATACAAATGGATAAATTTTAAAACCTACTTGAGAGTCTTCAAAAATATTTTTATTTTTGTTTAGAAGCATAATGCTACCTAAAGGTGAAAGGGTGCCAAGTCCACTTTTTTTGAAAATTTAATTTCTTATGCAGGATTACAGATAATGTCAAACCATATCGATTTTTCATCTCTTCTAAACAATTTAAAAAAATGTACTTGGCACCTTTTCACGTTTAGGTAACGATAAGTTTATCGACTACGAATATATTAAAAAACGTAAACAAATGCTTTTTATTAAAAGTCAAAAATATTTTGATGTTTGTTTAAAAAGCTTAACACAAGGCGAATTCATAAAACATGTTAGTTTTTGTTTTTGTACTCCCGCTACCACCTTATAGGAATTCGCCTTTGCTTAACAGCTAGAAACGAATCATGGTGATATTAAAAACAGGTGAAGTAATAAAAAAGATTTCTCGTTTTATTCTCTTTATTTATAGATATTTTCAAGGACAACTTCGCAAATCTTTCTTCTCGCTCTAATTACTACACCTGGTACAATTTTACCATGGAAACTAATATAATTTCATAAGTCCATACGTTTCGCGTGTTTTTAACTCGTCGTTCTTCATATTCGCCGAGGTGTACAAAGGCAACTTCGATAGTCGCCATCAACCATCGATTTTTAACAAAAATGCAAAAACATAGATGTTTTCTCCTCCTCTATCGTGAAGGTGCTTTGACCTCGGGATATACGATATCGAAAGCAAAGCAACAGCAATTCAGAAAAAAAACACAAGCATTGGCTGTCATTTTACTGTGAAATTTAGAAAGCAATCAGACAGTTTAAAAGTAATTTGTGGAAGCGCAATGACAGGAAAGCAATACAATGTAACAGAAATTTTACTATAACTTAGCTGCGATGCATCAAATTAGCAGTAATGTATGCACCAATACGCTACCCTGTAGTTCTGCTGGTGACAAGAGACGACCATAAACTAAAGATTCCATACATTACTGATTCTATGGCAACTCGCTAGCCAGTGTTGCCAAACATGGGCTTTTCCTACCAAAACTGGTAGGTTTTTGTCCATTTGGTAGGTTGTGAGGCTTCATTGGATTTCGGTAGGTTTCGGGACAATGAGTAACAGTTATTTGCGAAAAATAGAAAATATGTACGTATCTCCAAATATTTTAGTAACCTTTTTTACACAAATATTTCACCGGTGCTTTCGTAAAATGGCGGCCACAAACATGTAAATATACCTGATTCCTAAGTACAAACGTATACCTTATTATTGCCAATATGCAATAAGAACATCCATATATCGTGACCTAAGGGTGAAAAGGTGCCAAGTCTATTTTTAGAAATTTTTCACGAGAGATGAAAAATCGATGTATTACCTATCATTCTGCATCAAAAACTAAACTTTGAAAAAAATGGACTTGGCACCTTTTCACCATTAGGTAGCGATATAATTTATGGCGTACTTGGACCAAGATTCCAGAAAAGTCTGCCAATGAGCTCGTACTCAACCATATTTCAGGCGGAAGTCTTCCCAATCGAAGTCTGTGTTCGCGAATGCCATCGTAGAAGGCAAATGAGGCTAGAATAAGAATTATGTCGGACATTCAGGCAGCGTTAAAGGCCTTAGAGTCTTTTAAAACGGCATCAAGACTTGTAAACTCTTGAACCACCTTCGAGCCCACAATAGCGTCACGCATGAAGGGTTTGAAGGCAACGAAAGGGCTGACTGTCTCGCAAAGCGTGAAGCCCAAATGCGTTTGCATGGTCCCTGGTACATCTAAGGGATACAATGCACACCTACTTAGGAGCTAGCTGGAAATAATCTCAAATTGCTGCCTACTGGCGGAAGTCAAAGGGAATAAGACAATCAAAGATATGCATAACTCTTTCCAGCAGGAACTCCGAAAGACACCTTGAACTTAGAACTCTTACTGGCAACCTGACAGCACACTGCAAGTTAACGTACGGTTTTAATTAAATGGGTCTTTCTGTAGAGACGGACTGTAGGATTTGTCGGCTGGTGAAAGAAACCCCAGAGTATATTCTATGTGCCTGTCCACGAAGCATGAATCGTAGATTGATACACCTTGGAGAACGATTGCCTTCCCCATCTAAAATTTGGATAATGGCCTCATCCAAAGTGCTGAGCTTTTTAAATAGCCTAGGTCGCAGCGCGGGTATCTTCGACATAATAATAATAATATGGTCACTAGATACGAATAAAGAGCTCGGAAAACTCTTTGGGGAGTTCTGGGGAATAATGTTACTTATGGATAAGTCTTTACAGTAAAATTAATAGTTATACGCAGTTAATTTGTTTTTATTAATCTAGTTGTGTTTTAGTTTTACTAGTTTATGTTAACTATGTTTTTAAAAAATTTAACATTGAAAACAAATATTAAAACTCAAAAAAATGTTTGGTAGGTTTTGGTTGGCTATGGTAGGAAATTTTGGTAGGAAAAAAAATTTGTCTGTGGCAACGCTGTCGCTACCGAAAGGTCACGCCATGCGTACCGCTCGGAAGGTTCCAATGACATCGCCATGCTAAATTCGTTAGGCAAAGGAAATGGTATCGCACTGCTAGCGAGTCAGCTAAATGATATAAATTTTATGTATGTATGTATTTATATAATACACCATGCTGCAAATTTTCTTGTGCACAGTCAAGCGGATCACAGCAGAGCAAAAGCACGATCACAGTAAATCGAAAGCAATATTTTCAATAAACTGCCGCTAAAAAGAATACACTTTTCAAGATCACAGCAAAAGCGAAGCCGTTCGAATAAAAATCAAAAATTTCAAGTATGTGACTGTTATATTTCTGATCGAAATCTGACAATTGCCATCTCGTAGGACATCCCTATGTTAAAAATACCAGTTGCTTGTATGGAAAAAAGATAGTTGACTGACCGAGTTGACATATGACTCATACTAGTTGTGAGGTAGTTTACAACTAGTACATTTGACTACAGGGTTATTATCAGGGAACGGATTTTTAGGACCTAAAAAGCTATAATAAGAGGGAAGAGTTCAGCGCCTTCGTCTTGGTCTGCAGGCTGTATCTCTGTAGAATACGTGGTATGGTGAAGAGCATATCCGAGCAAAAACGAAAACACACAATAAGGAAAAAAATGTCGATAACAAAAGCGATAATAATATCGACAGCAAAATCAATGAAAACCTCGATAAAAAATTCGATGGAAATATCAATGTGAAAATTGATAAAATATCGATAGCAAAATCTGTAACAAAATCGATAACCAAATCGATTACTAGATCTATCAAAATATCGATTACAAAATCGATAACAAAGTCGATAACAAAATCAATTACAAAGTCGAAAAAAAGGCGATAACAAAATCGATAAAAATTTCGATAACAAAAGCGATAACAATATCGATAGCGAAATCGATGAAAATATCGATAATAAAGCCGATACAATCGATAAAAATATCGGTAACAAAACCGATAAAAATATTGATGACAAAATCGATAAAAATATGATGATGACAAAATCGATAGCAAAATCGATAACAAAATCGTTTGCAAAATCGATTATAATATCGATAGCAAAATCGGTAACAAAATCGATAAAAAATCAGTGACCATAAAGAATATAAGAAATAAAATTAAATACAGCTCTATAATTACTACTGAACAATGGAAAGGTTGTTTTCGTCCCGCGCACAGTGCTGTGTCTCCATATAAAAAGTGGGCAAAAATAGAATAATGGACGGATTTGAGTAAAAATTCGTTTCTTGGTGGATTAGAGTACGGAGATTTCAAAAATCAATTTTTTTTACCTAGCTGTTACATTTTTCATGGAAACTGAGATTGAAACTGCAAAATTTGATATTCAGAAGTAGTTCCAATACTGAGTAGTTATTTTATTATTTATACAGGGCGTTTTCCTAATAATATTAAAGACTTCAAGGCTTCATTCTATGGCTTAATTCATGGCAAATAAGATTCCCTATATCTCTCTTACGCAAACCCTCTAGGAATGGCAGCTACTTTCATTTTGGTCCTTTTTGACTACAAAATGTTTTTTTAAATTGATTATATCTTTTGGTGTGGATGTCACACGCTTAAAAAATTTGATTCATTCAAGACGACATTAAATACTCAAAAGACAAATATAATTTTGTTTTCCTTTTTATTAGTTACTTCGCACGAACAAGAGTTGTTGCAAAATACTGAATCAAAAATTATTTGTTTTATCTAACGCCGTTTATTGTTGGATGACAAATCAATTAACCTGGAAAAAATATTTATTTTTTAATAACTTATATGGCTTGTCGAAAAGATATAAGACCGTCATATCGCAAAATAGCTAATCGAGTAAATTAATTAATTCAGACAAACCTTTTGCAAAATAATACTGTAAAAAGTTGTCAATGTAAACTCGAATTTATTTTTTAAGGCTATTGAATGTTTTTGGAAGACATATTAGATAATTTGTTGTTACCTCAGAGGGACTAGCGCAATGATGAACATAAACTCATCCGTTAATTTGTCGTCACCAAAATTTTGCTTATAGCGGCTATGCCCCGAACTTCCATCCATGTCCCACTTACAAACCAAAGAAGCTTTGGTTATGTCACCATTATCTGGGCTTAGTTCTAAAATACTTTGCGTTGTTTTCAGCAATAATGATTTCAGATCAACTTCGGCTGAATATTCAGTCGATTTAATCGTTGGCAGCAAAGTTTGTTTTTTTGTTTGCAATGCGTTTAAGCTCGGTATACAATCTTTATGCAACCGGTTTATTTTTGCACGTAAACTATTATATTTACGATCTGATAAGTTCAGATCTATGTATAGTGCGAGTGAATCAGATATGGGCAAAGCTTCGGTACTACTTTCAAAACATTCAACTTTGCTTGCTTTTTTAATTTTTTTCAGAGCATACTCGAGCTCTTCGATGGAATAGTTTTTCAACAAATGCTCTACCCTTCGATTTTTTGTTCTCCGTGAAGCTTCGCAAAATTCTTCTTTAGAAGGTATTCCCCGTTCAGCACATTTATCCTTATTTCCATTGGAGTCCGGAAGGGAAAGGAATGTCCAATTTAGCCATTTAGAATATGTTTTTTCAAAAGCGCTTCTTTTGCGGCCACTATAATTCCACTTATTTTTCATCTCACTATTAAAAATCAAGATATCAGCTAAAATTGAGTTTTTTATAATTGAATTCATATTAATATTAGTTTTTTCAGTATTTTACGCCTCACTACACAGCACAGAACACTACCGCGTGTGTTTACAGTAATAAACTTTACTATTTTTAAAGAATGTTTTGGCATTTAAGTAATGGAAAATACTGTGGTAACTGTAATCAGTGAAATTTTTTTTTGCAAAAGTTTATTTTATAACCTTAAAAAAACGATTTTCTTCGAAAAGCGCAATTAGTCTGCAGACTTTTTTTTTTTTTTTCAAAAAAAAATGCCCCTTATTTCAAATAAAAGAATAAAAAAAAACATTTTACTTCTTTTTTTTTTATCCCTTTGTAAACTTAGGATTTTTTTAAATTTTCTGCAACAAATTTTAGGGTGTAGCAAATAGGCCATTCCAGCCAGGAAACTCAATATTTTTTAAAAAGCTCTATAGAGTGGTTTCCTTACAGATTTTCTAATTAGAAAAATTGTGCCTTAAGATAAAGTATGATAAATTGTATTTTTAGCAATTTTTTTTTAAAGACTCCAGCTAAAGGCATTTTCATAAAAGAAAAAATATATAAAAAACACACAACTTTAAGAGGTTTTTGTGAGAACCTTATGAGATAAAAACAAAAACTAAGTCCAGATCCTTAATCTAGGATAAATTTCCTTTCCAACGATACCAAACACGTTGACATACGTGACAACAATTTTTTTGATTTTTGCCCGCTCATACAGCACTGTGCCGAGGGGCGATTATTTTAAAATGTAAATTATTTTCGTCATCTCATAATAATTATATGGGACTTAAATTATTTTCGTCTCGCGGGACGTTCATTTCAAGACGGAAATTATTTACGTCTTCTCATAATAATTATATGGGACTTTTATTGAATGAAATTTCTTAATTGAGTTCGGAGATTTGACGCTTTAAATATTGAACGCCACAATTGTTAATGTCATCAAATCCGTATAGTTCGTCATGAAATAAACGTCCCGGGAGACGAGAAAAACAAAAACCCCATATAATTATTATGAAAAGACTTAAATAATTTCCTTCTGAAAATAATCATCCCACTTGACGAAAAAAGATATTTCTCCTAAATAATTATTATACAAGAACGAAAAAAATTTATCGACGTTTTTGATCTCAAATATTAGGATAATAGTTATTTTTATAATTCATTTTATTTGTAAAAAAATCGATAGCAAAATCGATAAAATAACCGATAAAAATATCGATACCAAAATCGATAAATATATCGATAACAAAATCGCTATATTATCGATAACAAAATCGATAACAAAATTAATAGAAATATCGATAAAAAAATGTTGATTACAAAATCGATAAAAATATCGATCATTATATCGATAAGTTCCGAAAATATCGATAGCAACATCAATAACGATATCGATAACAAAACCGACAAAATATCGATTATTATATCGATAAGTCCCGAGAATCCCGAAAATCTCTAAAATCCCGAAAAAGTTCCCCGATTGCATCTCTGTGCCTCTATGTATATCATTTTCTCTATAATTAACTTTATTTTATTCTTTTTTCCTCTATCTTCATCTATACTTTTATCGGTATCCTCATCCTCATCTTTTTCTTTATACAGTGTTATCTGGCTGGAGTGAACACCCGATGCTACGAACACCTCGAAAGAGTGAACATGAAAATTTTTCCATTGAGTACTCTATAGAGTGAACAAATTTGAGTCTTTGTAGAGTGAACAATATTTAAAACCAATTCCTTCCAAATTCAAAACTGTAACGACAAATTTAATAACAAAAAGGTTAATCGCTTCGCCAGGCCGATCCCGTAAATCCCCGTATCAGGGATCTCAACTCGGAGATTCGGCGACTAGAGAATGTACATTAGTGGAGGAAGTGGGAAGACCGTCTGAAGACCTGTAACTTCGCTTCTGGTGTGAGCAAGCTTTGGTCAACCGTGAGGTGATTGTCCACCGGGGAAACCTTGCAACAAAGGAGAGTCTTCTCGCCCGATAGCTCACCTTTCCCCGGTAGTGAAGACACTAGAGGCCCTTCTACTCCCGCACTACACAAATCACTGGACCCCAGCGAAGCATAAGCATGTGTTCCGTAAATGCAACAGCACTTGACTCCATAAACTGCCAAATAATTCGTGGCCTTAACCGAAACCCTCACATCCTCGAAATCGAGCAAACCCAGGAAAATAAAACAGCGAGTTCAACAGGGTGGTGTCCTTTCCCCACTACTGTTAAACTTTTACATTTCTAAGCTCCCTCAACCACCAGAGGTAGTCTCGATTGTCTCTTATGCTGACGATTGCTCGATAATGGTTATTTCGCCGAGCTTTCTCGATTCGTCACTGCACGGAGCCTAACCCTCTCCCCTACAAAATCCTCAGCAACGCTTTTCACCACTTCGACGAAGGAGGTCAGACTGTAACTGGGTATTCTCGTTGATGACAAACCAATTCCGACGTTGAATAACCCGAAAATCCTCAGAGTAACCTTCGAAAGTCTGCTCTCCGTCTCGGGGCATACAACCGCAATTGTCAACAAAGTACAAACCCGCAACAAGCTCCTCAAGTCCCTAGCCGGCAGCACCTGGGGCAAAGACAAAGAAACGTTGCTGGCAACGTAGAAGGCAATTGGCCTCCTGGTTCTGAACTATGCAACGCCTGTGTGGTTATCGAGGACTAGTAGGACGCAGTGGATGAAACTGCAGACTTGCCAAAACACGGCACTCAGACAGCGACAGGATGCCTAAGGAGCATAACACAATGCTCTGCAAGCAATTCCTAGTAGGGTGTCACCGTGTTAGGCGCCCGAACAGACATCTGCTTTTTATGAACTGGTCTTGCATTAATTAGTTCACTCGACCCAGATAGCACTGTATTTATCTTTGTTTTTATTTTTATATTTATCATATTATTCATATACATATTCCCCTTCACCTTAGCCCTTATATAAGTAAAGTGTTTAAATTTACCTTGGTCTTCATTTTTGCCTTTATCTTTACGCGACCTTTATCCTTTTCTTTATCTATGTACGGCGGTACTTTTATTCTTGGATTGGTCTTTTTCTAAGTGTTGTTTCACTTCAAAAAGTTTTGTCGTATTATGCATACATGTGTTCATACATACGTATATAGATTACTAAAAAATAGAAACAGATCCACGTTAACTGCAATCAACATATGTACGTATGTATGTATTTATATATTTACATACGCTGCGATTAGCTTATAAATATATACAAATATTGCGCCATCTGTTTATTAAAAGCCGAAACATGTACTTACGCACACATACATACTTTTTGTCTTCTTCCCTCACTTCCAATAAACGCACGTGCTTGCAAAACGATGACGAAGTGATTTTGTATGCGAAATCATCTATGCCCATATAATTGAATCAAATAAACATAAGTACTTAGAAGATATCAACCAATACTTCCCATATACGAAATGAAAGGAAAACTGTTAAATTTTTGATTAAAGAAAACAAAATCATTCAAGCGGCTTTCGAGCATTTTGGTTATAACGAAATTCGCAAATTTTTTGCC
>NW_023465386.1:0-8880 GCF_013731165.1 Rhagoletis pomonella | reverse complement strand
GAGCAGGTTTAGTTAGACAATTTAATTATTAGATACATTATACATTAACTTGTACGGTAGGTGCTCATTCCAGATTCGATTTCAGTACTGAGTGTTTGGCATTTACCGCTGCGTAACTATTAAATAGTAGCTAATGTTCCAGTAAGTCATTGGCGTACTTGGATAATGTCGTTCGCCTTTAATTTTCTAGAGGATTGGAATGAATTCATTTCCTACATGAAATACTACGGATTTCGGATCTAACTCCATACCAAACTTACCATTTTTGCAGAGAACTGTAGGGAAAAGGTTGCGCTACCCGTCCACCACCTTATCCTTTTACCTATGTGTGATCTCATTGAATAGCGTCCAGAAGGCCCGGCCGCAAGAGGGTTTCAAGTCTTTAAATCCTGCTCCCTGTTAGAGGGAAGTATAAATAAAAATTTGCCGTAATTTAGTTTAAGATAATAATGGTAAAAAATATTTTAAGATCTCAAAAACTTTTACTGAGCTTCTGGCCGTTTCTAATGGTTCATATCCCAGTGACCGCAGTGAAGAAGTAAATTATGAGTAAATTATTGTTGTTTTTCCACAACATTTTTTCATTAGAAACGGCTTCAAGCTCAATAGAAATTGTTCAATACAATTGTTAAAAACCCATAAATAACGAAAACAAATTTTAAGATATAGTCCGGTCAATTTAGACATTCGAGGTTACAAAAATTACCACCCAGCTGAAAATTGGTAGGAATTGTTCGAAACACCATCATACATGAAATGTAAAAAGTTCTCATCGATCCGATACCTGGAAAAAAGTTACTCGGGGTCAAAGGAGACAAAAACGGGTTTTCGCGATTTTCAGCAAAACGGTAAGTTTATCATAAAATTAGTTTAGACAAAAATTGTAGATCAGATAATTATCTATAAAAAAATGTCTCCTAAGAGTCAACGTTTCCGAGATATAACGATTCAAAAGGTTGGAAGAGTTGTAATCGGCATAATATGTATAAGTACAACAAAGGTGACGTGGAAACGTGGAAACCAATTTTTGATATAGTTTTTTCGCAGTGTACATTGTTGATGAAATTATGGGGGTTCTCCTCCCACATTTCATTTGCTGGAACACGATAGTTCCAGAATGAGAGTGAACAACAATACATTTGGATAAAGGTTTCCACACGTTTTATCTCAACTGAAGAACAGAACAGAAGAGAGATGGTCCTTGCTCGAAATCAGCAAAGGTTGTAACGTCCAGTTATGCTTTTTCCACAGTTTTTTTTGCCAAATGCCGGTAAAGTCCATTAAATACCCAATCATCGTCGTCTATACACATATACGAAACGGTTAAGACAACGAAATCGTTTAACTAACAATGGGTCTAGGGTTGGGAGACTTATGTACATGTAGGACGTTGGCCAAACGTCAGGTGTCATGGTATACCATAATAATCACACCTATACTCCTATACTTATATGTACAATAATCGTTTGGTAGCCAAAGACATCGTTAATCTCAGCTGATCTGCAATATGATTAAAAATATCTTATAGATATTATCGCCAATGTGGCGCAAATGCCATCCTAAGTGTAAAAGAAGTAAAAGCCTGGCTAGTTTGGTACAGAGACACCAAATAGAGAACCTTGATTCGGCTATTTACGAACGGGCCTAAGCTTTATATATAATAGAGTAAGCGGAGCTATATATGCAGAACAACACGAAATGGCGGCCTAATTCCATCTCCCAGATCATTGTAATGCAAAAGCATTTAGGTAAATGTTTTTCAGCGATCTAAATGCAGCAGTAAATTTGAATATGCAGCACCTACTCAGTTTATTTGGCTTTACGAATTGGTTCGAAGAGGAGTGGGAGCTTAAAAATCTCTGTGGTATAGCAAGGCGCCCAATTTTAGGCCTAACCTACATAGTACAAAACGACATAAAGCAACAGCCAGCGTGCCATCCCTTATTCTTTGGCGGTATATTTTCCGCTTTTAGATGAAATATTCCGCCCTGCCACTTTCATTCAGAAATTTCTTGCCTTTTTATTAAATGTAATATATCTCTTACCTCCTGGATTTTACTACCAAGATTTCAGAGTTCTAAGCAGACTTTGCTTAAAAAATATGACCATCAAATGTACTCTTTTCCGCGAAATTCGCATTCGCAATGCATAGGCATTCAAGGGGCATCCGACTGCAGCAAAGCACATATTTTCCAGAGTAAATTAAATTAACAAGAAACGCCTAATCGGTGCTACTTTCAGGTATACATAATTTTTCAAACTTAAAAAAATCACAGAACACAAACACAGTTTTGTTAAATATTAAGGAAAAATTTATTTCCCGGAAATGAAAAAAACAAGTTTTTTTGGAGAAGTGCACAAAAGATTAATTTAGCAAAAAACTCTTTTTAAAATCATGTTTTTGTCGAATAAGTTTTTTGTCTGGGCGCTTGATGGCTTTTCTACCTTTACCGTGTTGGGATATAAGAGTGCCACTAATTGCTGTGGTTAAACCAGCTGCAGAGATCAGTTGACATTTTAAGGTATTTGGTATTACAAAAAAAAACGAAGAAATCCATTTCAAAGCTAGCGCTTCAGTGGTGCATCGCAGACCAATACCAATCTGACGTTTAATGCATGATGACATTCCAGAAAAAAATTACTTGGGTATATAGTGAGATATCCCCGCGAAAATTATGTTGAGCAAAAGCAGCTGCTATTTTAGTTTTGGGAAGGACCTCTCCGATCCGTTTGATTCCAAGCGAGGTTTCAGAGAGGACGACTTACTTTCGTGTGATTTTTTTTTAGTCCGGTGTTGGAAAAGTTCAGGTAAAGTAAAATATTTTATTAGAGCCTACAACCACTGGCGTATGCCGAAAACATCGGCCTCGACAACCACACCGTCCATTCTGCCTTCACAGTTGGGAAGTAAGATCCTCCCTCGTCTTACAAAAAACACACTCGTTGATGTATTCGAGAGAAAAATTCTCTCTTTTGTGATAGCAAGATTAGGCGGGGAAGGACGTGGCATTCGCTATTAACGTTAGTTGGCACATAAGAGGAACGATCGGAGCGCTTAATGGAATTCGAACAAAATCCTTTACGCGGCTACAACGCCATACGAAAAAAAAGACGCCTACTCAAACACCTCCTTGAACACTTTGGGCTATGTCGACTAGTGTTATAATGCCTATGTAAATAAGAAAATTCCCACGGACAAAATAAACGTGTACGTAGTTGCAATGAAATAAAGCAACTTGGAGGTTTAATTAATTAGAACTAATCCAGTGACGCGCCCATTTATACTCGTACCACTCCATTTATCAGCAGTGGATGCATTTGAGAAAACGTAATTGCCTCTTGAATTGAAACGCAATACATAAAAGTACAGAAGCTACAAATGCGCAGCGAAAAAGTAACCCAGAAACAGCCAACCCGCTGCTGTGTTGCGTCAACCTGACCAAAGGCCAGAGGCAACAAATCGTCGTACACGAGACGTCAACAAAGTGAATACAGGTGAAGAGTCTCAACGCAATGGCGGGGGTACTACATTGTCAGGGAAGACAAGACAGACGCACAGGTTCAAATCGTCATAAAGCTGCAGCTCAGCGGGTGTCAAATATTGGCTGCAACATCCTTCCATCTCTTACGCTGCTTCACTTTCGATGGTATATTCTATTCAGCAAAGCGCAGCCCAGAGAGCGCGTTCGAAGGCGACAACTCGAGTTCGCCAATCTGTGCGAATTGTATTGCATATATATATACGTTAGTGCTGCCAGATTTCTTTTCCTGCCATACGGGACAAAGGCATAATTTGTCCCAAAAATACGGGATTTATAAAAGTTTACGGGGACAAATGAGAAGTAAGAGCTACAGTTACGGTCAAAATAATAGCAGCAAAATTCAAATTGATGCTGTTGGCAACTTATCTTTTATTGTTAACAATTTTCCTTTAAAATATGGGTCGATCTACATATATCAGATACCACATAAATAAAAGTTCCAAAGCTTGCACAAAATTCACAAAAACTAATTAAACTTAAAAAAAATGTTCATCAAAATTTCGTTTTTTTTATAACATTTTCTAGAAAAATTTCTAGTATGTGGTCTTATAGCCCATTAAAATTTTGGTATAAAAAGTGCAAGTTTCAAGTAGTTAAAAATTACTAATGATTTTTTAGAATTTTGCGCATTTTCTTCCATATAACAGCCAGTTTTGTTCATGTGTTACATATATGGAAGAAAATTCGCAACACCCACCACAAAAAAATTCTAAGAAATCAACGGTAAGTTTTAGCTACATTTCTCTTACAGGGTTGCATGCAATAATGCTTGTCGAAATTCCGGAAAAATGTTGTCCCGGCGGACATTTCAAATTAAATACGAAATTTAGCAATGCTAACGTATGTGTATGCGGTACAGTGCTGCGAGATTTCCCGTTTTTTTTTTCAAAAACTGAAAATTTCTAGAAATAACTGTATTCTCGACCAAAAAACTATAATATTAAAAATTGAAGAGAGTTTGAAAAAATTTTATTAAATAGTCGGTACTAATTTATACTGGAACCTGCAAATTTTTACTGGAATCGAGAGCGTAAAAATACGGGAGAGCTGCTTGCTATGCAGAAGAATGACGGTGAAGCAACTGCTCACTTTCAAGTTTTTACTAGTTTTGTGTTCAATAACTTTTTCTCCTAGTTTTCTCTTCTCAACTTCACGCTCTATTTTGCTTTTAAGCTCTCGCTGCAATTTTTAATAGTAAAGTTATTACACACAACCTTTATTTAACTAAATATACCGCCGCTGTGGTGTAGTGGGTAGCAGTATGCGCTACCACTCCGCAGGTCTAGGGTTAAAGCCCTGGTCACAGCAACATCGCCAAAAAAAATATTGAAACAACATTTCTTCTTAACAGTGGTTCTAGGGTAACCTAGGGTCTAGGTGTAACCTACGTTTTTGAGGTCGCTGAATCCAAATCCGGTATCCGTTTGACCTGACCAGGTCAGGATCAAGGCGAATTCAAGGTGAAACTTAAAACTAATTCATCTCTAAAAACCAAATCAAGTCTCCTATAGATTTCAGTGGTCGCTCAATCCAAATCTGATGTCCTTGGATTGTCCTTGATCGTGATGTGAATCGATTAAACGGACTCAGCGACCGCAAAAACCTATATGTACCTGTTATAGTCCGTTAACCATGGATTCTGTACGTTTGACCTGATCCTGACCTGATGGGGTCAAACGAACAGCATATTTGGATTCAGCGACGTCAAATACATAAAGAACACTTACGCACATGGTACGATTTGAAATCGGTGCGATAAAAACTGTAGTTTACAGTTAAAACTGTGAATCTGGCAACATTGGTGCGGTATCCAGGGTGTGCTCAATTGTTACCACTGTTCTCGCCGGTATTTTTATTTGTATACAGTTGAAAGCACTCTTTTCGGCCTCCACAGTCAGTGGTGCCAGATGTGTTGATTTCGCCCCATTTCGGGGAATTATGAAACAATGTGGGGCTACATTTTTTCGTTTGGGGATGTGGGGATTCGATGTGGATTTTTGTTTGGTACTGACTGCCCTTAAAAATTTCTAAAACATAGATTTTCTTTGCACATTATTTTTGCGCGGTGTGTTTATAAGATTTTCCTATCGACGTCAAAGTTTTATTCGTCGCAAATGTCTGTTTGGATTGGCTTTCACCGAATTTACAGACAGCAGCAAACAAGAAACCGCAATACAATAATAAAAAATTATGACATGTGTGTACGTATATACATATATACATATATACTAAATCTGTGAAAATTTTTACCAGAAAAGTATTCAAAACAGTAATTAAAATGATCTGACAAAAATGAGAATAGGTATATTTTTATTTCCTACAAACAGGCCTTGTTACCGAACATTTTGACATCGGGAAATTTCGTTAGCAAAAAATTGGTACCTTGGTAACGGTTTAATTTATTCAGCAATTCAGCTACGAAGTTTTGTAGCAGCATATTTCACAGCGCAATATTTTGTTACCTGCTTATCAGATGGAATTCACCGGTTATAACAGTGCGCAGAATGCGAAAACGGTTTAAAAATTAACAGAAACTTTTTTTACCAACACAGAATAGGCCTGTAGCGGAGATTTACAAAAAAAATGAGATTTTTTGGGGATAATTGCAGCTCGATATGGGGATGAGGTTCAAAAAGATTCTGGTAACACTGTTCACAATGTACAATGTGCATCAACAAGTGTGTTTCAAGCCCCTAAAACAAGGCATGGCTGCAACGCCCGCCCTCACAGCCTCATTCATATAAAAATGGATTTACAATGGGCATAACTACATACCATTGCGCACTCATGTAAACATACATACATACATACAAAGTCAAGTAAGTAGGTGGAGAATAACTTTGCGCTGAAACGTTCTTAAAGACAATGATCGTTGAATCGTTAAGAAGAAACAGCCAATTGACGGAGCAAAGGTCTGGTTAACAATCTTAAGCCACATGCCACATACATACACACACATATGCATGCACATACATACACCCAAGCACTTGTCATATTGGTCAAAGCAAGAAATCATTGTTTGTCATACAGCCTGCAGCCAATCTTTCCAGCACCAACTGGGCTGCTGTTCACCGAGCCGGATCATAAAGTCTCCGGCATTGGTTGTTTACTATTTGCTGTAGTTTGTGCCAACACTGCGTAGCATCGTTAAGTTGGCAAAATTAAAGCTTCCATTGACTTATTTTTCTCCTGCCGCTGTTTGTTGTTCTTCTGCATTCAATCTCCATTTTTGTTCTTTCTTCATGGTATGGATAAGAAAAACGGCCAGTGTTGCAAGCAGCATTGTTTCAAGCCTTATTGACAGCAACTACTACTAAGTAAATGTGTGGTGGCCAGCAGCAGCCAGCAGCAGCCAACAGCGCGGCCAACAGCATGAGTAGCTCTTGTGATTTTATGTTGTACTCGTTGCGTTGCGAGTTGGGACACACATCAATTGTCTGTTGTGTTCGGCGAGGTGTCCACAAGTACGGACGCTTTACAGTTGCCATTAAAATGTTAAATTCGTAACGAGACAGGCGCAATAGTTTTGGCCGTCTTCAGTTCGTCGTCGCCATGTTTGCACATGATTGTTGTTGCTGGCTGTTGTGGCATGAATTTATTCATATGTATGTACATATGTAAGTTTGTGTGTTGGTATGCACGTAAGTGGTTGCTATTATTTATGACAATTACCTGGGATTGAGGTGGAGACTTTGTGTTTAAATTAAAACAAAAATGGCTGCCACATTTTAGCGATTAAATTCGCGAGTTACTCGTAAAATTTCAATTAAGTGGTTGCCACATTGGCATTAATTCAGCTAATATTGTTTAGAAGACAGAATAGATTTATTTTTTTTTTTATTTAGATTGACTTTGTCCAACGTACCAAAGAAGGTTAGGTTAATTTAGGAAGGCGCGTACGAATGAATCATAATTCCACTCGGAGGCAGATTTTCAAATTGTGAATGCCCTCTACGAGTGCCAAGAGGAGGCATATCCTTCTCACAGAGGTTACTCCAAATTACCCAGATGGAGCTTGTTGTTGAGATTTGTTTAATTATTCGCACGACTCTTATTGTGTCTCGGCTACAAGGATCTTGAGATCTTCCAATCGTCCCAATTAATCCATAGGTCATTAGTTACGGCTGTGGTGTATTCAACCGTCCTTAGCAGAAAAGTAATCAGTGACAATCGGGATTCCAGCCATCGCATCGGCTATTTCGTTCCCTTCTAAATTGTTATGCCTAGGAACCAAGCAGAGAGAGGTTTTGGCGTGACTCAGTGAAGTCAGTGTTGCACGAAATTTCCGAACTTCTTTCGACTTTACTACCTTGAAGCCCAAGGTGACTTACTATTCCGTATGAGGCAAGCCACCTTCTCTATGGCAAAAATCTCCGCCTGAAAGACACCGCAGTCATCAGGCAGGCGATATGATTGCCTTATTTGAAGTTCCTTGGCGAGTCGACAGCTTTTGCATCTTTGAGCCATCTGTGTAGGTAGAAATACCATCATTTACCGGCAGGAGGCTTCACAATCTTCCCAGGTTGGAAAGTGTATGGAAATCTTAAAACTGAAATCCCAGAATGGCGTGAGGTAATCCGCCTTGATTCGGCTACTCCGTCCACTATTAACGCGCCTATGTAGGAACGTATGTTGGTTATGTTAACTTGTATTGGTCCAAGCTCTGGATGGCGGTGCATTCAGGCCTAAGGAGGCCTATTTTGATACTGTTTATTTCGCTCAAGATTGATTCCGACAGTTTATATAGAAATAGAAGCAGTTAGCTATTGTAATTAATCGTTTTGGCTTGTAGATTTTCGTCCAGCTTAAGTCAGACAGACAGGTATTTCGCACATTTGTTCAGAGATTTGACGATGTCAGCGGTACAACCGCATTTTGAAAATAATTTAAAGTCGACGGCGTTAAGAGTATATCTGCATTTGATTTCAGATTTTGTCGAGGTTTCAGAACTTTCAAAGGACATATTGACGGATTGGCTATCCGAGGAAATAGTTACTGACTGTAGAATCAAATCAGTGGAGATCAGCCACCGGACGTCGATTTCATGACTTCAAGTTCCGTTTGAATTCTCTCCTCTTTCAATATAGACCAAGTTTTCGATTCCCAAACTCGATAAATTAATACCTTCATTTATTAAGTATCTAGTGACCATAAAATTATTATTTTCAGGAATTCAAAAAACTTTAGTTTATCAATTAATTGCCCGCATGCTCGTCGACTGATTTCTCAATTCTTGAGCATTGACCCCATATTGAACTGCAAACCATGATAAAATTGTGAGTAGTATTGAACGCTCGTTTCTGAATGTCGGTTATTCAAATAATAGCCGTCATCGATT
>NW_023465385.1:0-8882 GCF_013731165.1 Rhagoletis pomonella | reverse complement strand
CGCCCATTTTCCAGAAATTTATAATATTCTTATTTTTCGTCTAAAACTTATTATAAATATCAATTTTGAGTGAATAATCTCCAGTAGTTACTAAAATATCGCAGTTTTCGTATTTCTGAAAATTACCGTTATATGGGAAGTAGGCGTGGTTATTGAGCGATTTTAAAAATTTTCGGCCATTTGGTATGTTATGCGAAGGCCAACAACTGTGCCAAGTTTGGAAGAAATTGGTGCAGCGGTTACCAAGATATACACATGTAACCATAAGTGGGCGTGGCTACGCCCATTTTCCAAAAATTTATAATATTCTTATTTTTCGTCTAAAAATTATTGTAAATATCAATTTTGAGTGAATTATCTTCAATAGTTACTAAAATATCGCAGTTTTCGTATTTCTGGAAATTACCGTTATATGGGAAGTGGGCGTGGTTAAAGTCCGATTTCGCCCATTTTCAATACCAACCTACCTTGGATTAAGAGAAACCTACGTACCAAATTTCGTTGAGATATCTCAATTTTTGCTCGAGTTATCGTGTACACGGACAGACGGACAGACGGACAGACGGACAGACGGACGGACGGACGGACAGACAGACATGGCTTAATCGATTTCTTTTTTCATCCTGATCATTTATGTATACATTTGTCTATATCTATCTCGATTCGTTTTGGCTGTTACAAACAACCGTTATGTGAACAAAATTAATATACCCTTGTGCACAAGTGCGCTCGGGTATAATTACAATATATTTCTTACTTCTACATTACACCTATGTCGACCACCAATTTGCTGACTGTTGTTGACCGTAATGTTGGTTACCAATATGCTGACTGTTGTTTACCGTAATATTGTTGCTGATCGATACATTTAGTAATTTGATGAAATGTTCGTGGAATGCTGATGCGCGTCTGCGGTTATAACGAATTCACCGGATGTGTTATCGGTGCCACTAACCCATGGGGTTATTGTCCAATTCGAGGTATTGTAAGGTGTGGTGTTAACTCCTCCCCTCTTAAGTATGATTGTCCTCAATCATTAATAGAAGGGTAAGTCGTTGAATTTTACGTATGTTGGAATGTCATTACTTTCTTGTGGCGGGCTACCTGTTTTGGGCTTCAATACTTCCTTCTCGATGTATTGTATCTTTATTGATCTTTTCTTTAGCAAAATGAAAAGTGCGATTGTTATCACGGATGTTATGGATATTAAGCCTCCGATGGATAGTGTTGCCTTTTTGAGAGAATTTATTTTATGTGTGTTGTTTATATGTAAGTCCTTTAGAGACTCGAGCGAAAGTATCTCGATATGGTCCTTCTCTAATGGAGTTGGCTGCAATATTGCTGGGATAGATTTAATTGGCTTTACCTCTATATTACTATATACTTTATTGTTGATTCTAATGGTTGTGTTGTAAAATATTACAACATGGGTCCCGTTTATCTCCTGTGCCATTTTATCGGCTTCTATTTTACCGCTGAATTTATTGAGTAGAATTACGCCTTTATTTATTTTTTCTATTGTTGGTATGTGGTGGTCATTGGTGGTATTACACGTAGAATTTAAGCTATTTATTATTCTAGATATACATAAATCATTACTAATATCTATGACATCTGCTTCTTTGCAAATCATTAAATCATTGTAAGTTTCACATTTATTTTTGATACCATATAATTTATCTTTTCCTTTTAGAATTTCTTTGTATTTTGTTTCAATTATAATATTGTTCATTTTCTTAACGGGTCTTACAATTATTCTTTTGAATGTTTCACTTAATGTTAGGGGTATTTTAATAATATAAATGATTTTCATATCTTTACTCAAAACGTGTATTTTTGCTAATCTTAGTGCATCTTCGGTACTTGTAAATGGAACTTTTTCCTTCTTTAGTTTGCTAATTGAAAATTCGATTTCTTCCTTACTTAATAATACAGAGTTAATTATATCAATCTTTGCCCATTGAATGGCGTATTCTATATTAATTAGTTCTTCTTTTATTAATCTAATTTTGTTTTGCAAATTTACTATAGTTTCCATTACAATACTACCATCTTTTCTGATGGTGTTCAACATCTTATTTACTATACCAGTTATATTATTTATACGTTTTTCAAATACATTGTTTATTACTACTTGGTTGTTATTGTTTTCGTTTAAATTATTCAAATTATTAGTTATTATATTTAAGTCTTCGTGATCAGGAGATCCGGCTATAAATTTCCATGCCGTTCCTAATGTATCAATTGATCTTTTTCTTCTAATGTCATTAATAGGTTTTAGGGTATTAAGGATTTCGAACGTTTGGATTGTTTCATGTTTTAGGACGGGATATAGAAGGTTGTCTTTAGGGATTTGGCCAGTTATTTCGTCGTAGGTTTTCGTCAGAAATTGTTCGTATTTTCCTAGGTCGATGAGATGAATAAGTCTGAATGTTCCGTCCTGTATTTTCGCTTGTCCATTGTCTATTGTTACTAATTGAGATTTACTATAGTCAAGAATTTGTATGTCCGATGAAGAAGTAGAGATCGTAATAAGGAGAATGAAGAGTTTGTAGTGGTCCATTTTATCTGGAAACTAATTAAGTTTTTATTAGGGATTTGTGAACTATTCGTCCTGATATTGTCTTAACTGTTGTCCTGTGGTTTTCCGAAACTTTCTCCTTTTTATACTTTGGAGTCAATTTGGAACCTAGTCTTTTATTGATTTTAACGTAAATAATTTCTCCTGGTGAGAAGTCCTTATTTTGAGGTCTATTTTTGTTGTGGTACGAGAGGTCAAGTTCTTGTTTTTTCTTAAGTAGTGCTATGTTTTCTTGTCTTTGTTGTTCTAACTGTTGGGGGTCGCTATGGATTCTATTACCGAAAAATGTGTCTATTGGTTTGTTTTTCGTCGTTGAGTGTATTGAGGAATTGTATTCTTGAACTGATTTGAATAGTAATTCTTCAAACGTTATTCCTACGGAAGTTGCTTTTAGACATCTCATTATTTCGGAAAGTGTACTATGGAATCTTTCTATTTGCCCATTGCTGGTGCTACTGTAGGGTGGTGTGGTATAAATGTTAATTGACATTTGGTCTCTGAGTAGGGATGATATTGAAGCGGAGTTAAGAGATTTTTCGTTGTCGATTATCACAAGTTTGGGGATTCCGAACGCTATCATTAATTCTCTAATTGGGTCTTTGATATGTTCTATTGCCCTGGAAGGTATTACTTTCACCTGGGCATATTTAGAGAATTTGTCGATGGCGGTAAGAATTAATTTTTTTTCGGTGGAATATATGTCGACATGGACGATTTCACCTGGGGACTGTGGAATGGGGGTCGGTTGAATTTGTGGTTTGGTTGGATGCCTATCGTATTTATGTGCACGACAAGTTGAGCACTGTTTAACAACTTTTTCGATTTTTGCGTGCATGCTTGGGAAATAGAATTTTCGTAGAATTTGGGTTTTGTTTTCGCGGCTATTCCTATGAGCTCGCTGATGCTCTTGTATGGTTATTTGTTCTTGTTCGGTTTCTGATGTGATATCCTGAAGGAGAGTTTGTGTGTAGCGAATTTTTATGTTGCTAAAATGGAGTGGGAATATTTCTTGGATTTTTCCCATCAGTCTTTCTGTGGTATACAGTCCGTTGACGAGTGCAGGGTCGAGGTAGCGTTTAAATATGTCTATGATGTCCTGGTTAGAATAATTCGGTTCTGTAACAGTATGCCTGTGGAAACTTGGAAATGGTAACTGGAATGAGTAGCTATCTTCGTTGCCAATCATTAAGAAGAGTTGGTTTTTAAAAGCGTTTATGGGGGCTTCGGTGGCCGGAATAAGGAGGTGTGAGGAGCTTTCGTCGCTATGGTCTGTAACTGTAAGAGTATTAATGTCAGTTTGTCGGGGTCTCGAAAGTGCGTGTGCTACGACGTTGGTTTTTCCGGGTTTATACTTCATCTCGTAGTTATATTCTTCGAGGATGCACTTCCACCTTTTCATTTTCCCATTATGGTATCTGTGAAAATTACAATTTTAGCGGATCCGTATAAATAGTTCCTCAGTGAAGTAAGGGCCCAAATTATTGCCAACATTTCTTTTTCGTTCGCGGCATAACTTTCTTCTGTCTGATTGAGTGAGCGGGATATGAAGGTAATGGGTTTTCCTGATTGCTCAAGGACAGCACCTAGAGCGTAGTTTGATGCATCTGTCGTAAGGTGAAATTCCTCTTTGAAATTGGGGTAAGATAAAATTACTTCTTCTGAAGTTAACGCTGTCTTTATATTATTGAAGGCAGTTAGGGCGTCACTATCGAACACAACTAGCTTTTTGCTGGAGGCATTTTTGGACACTCGTCCATCTTCCCCTCTCAAAAGCGAGGTCAGAGGTTTTGCTAGCTTAGCATAATCCCTGATAAAGCGCCGATAATAGCCTGATAGTCCAAGGAAAGATCTAAGGTCTTTCAATGTTTTTGGACATGGAAAATTTTGAATTGCACTTACTTTGGCGGGATTGGTTTTTATACCTAGCGGGGATATGATGAATCCTAAAAATTCGACTTCTTTACGAAAAAATTCACACTTGTCCAATTGGACTTTCATATTCGCTTTTTCTAGCGTGTGAAAAATTTTTTCGACATTTTGGAGGTGGCTCTGTTCGTCTTTGCCAAACACTATTATGTCGTCTATATAGACATAACATGTTTTACCGATATGTTCCTTCAAAATGTCGTCTAAAGCTCGCTGAAATATAGGGGGTGCATTCTTTAGACCGAATGGAAGTCTGGTAAACTCGTATTTCCCGTTATTAATTGAAAAGGCTGTCTTCTCAATGTCGGATTCCTTTAATGGAATCTGATGGAAGCCACTCTTCAGGTCAAGAACGGAAAAGTATTTGTTATTTCCCAGTTGTGAGATAACCTCATTAATTTCTGGGATTGGGTATTTGTCGGCTATTGTTAGTGTATTCAGTTTCCTGTAATCTATTACTAATCTGTATTTTCTTTGGCCTGATGCATCCAATTTCTTCGGTACAACCAACGGGTGAGTTATAGGGTGAACGGGATGGTCTAATAATTCCATCCTTTAACAAATTTTCTATTTCCTGTGTCACGAAGTCTCTCATCGCGAGGGGGTATGGGTAGTACTTTGTGTTAACTGGGGTATCTGAGGAAGTCCTGATTTCTCCTACTACCGTAGTTGTGTAAGTAAGTTTTTCGTCCGGTTCCGTAAAAAGGTGGGGGTACTTTTTGGTTAAGTAATTTAAATGTTGTTTTTGTGTGGCTGTCATATGGTCAGTTCTAACGTCTATTTTATTAACTGTAGGGGAAAGCCTCTGTTTAATTTTAATTATAATGCCATTACCTAATGTCAGGGTGTCGTTATGTATGTTAATTGTAGCACGAAGTTCTTTTAGACTGTCGTTTCCTATAATACCGTCAAAGGATTTTAATGTGGGAAGTATGAAAAATTTTAAGCTTGTGGCATTTTTGCTGAAAAGATTGATAATTGTATGATGAGTAATTTGGATTTGTCCTGCAATAGAGTTTGCGAAAAATAGTTCGTCATTAAGTATTTTTTTTGGGACATGGCAGGGTTGGATATAATTTTTGCTTGACCCTGTATCGATAAGCATTTTAAGGATTTTCCCGTTCTTCGTTTTGCATTCTACGTATGGCAACGAAGAACTGTTCATTCTAAAAAAATGAATGTCGATATGGTCCTGGGTTTCAGGGAGTGAATTTCCTTCAGCGTATGTCTGAGCTGATTGTCCGTTTTCTTCAGCTGTTAGTGCGGCTTCATACTCCTGAGGATTTGGAGTCCTGTCGTGTTGGTAGTATTGATCTGTATCGTATTGTGGGTCCTGCTGATAGTCTTGTTGTTCACCTGCTTCTATGTGGAAGTTTCGCTGTTGTTTAAGGGGAACTTGTTGTGAGAAATTTGATGGTCTTTTCATTTGGTTATTTATCTGTGGTCTGTTCATATAGTTAACAGCTCTTGAGTGTAGGGACTTATCGACGTCCATTGGTTCTGGGCGAGGGAGTTGGGGTTTAGTAGGAGGTTGATTTAGTGGTCTGTAAAGTTGGTTATTGCGGTAATTATTAATGGGAGCCTGATGGTAATTGTTCATAGGAGCCTGAGGGCGGTAATGATTTGAAAAGTTTTGTTGGTGCATTTGGGGTATTGGCATATATGCCAATTAGGGATAAAATTCGTTATTTGGTTTTTTGGGTGGGAGGGGTGGTCGGAAGTCGTGGGGCTTCCTATTTTGGCTATTACTATTCAGCGCGTAGTGAGAACGAAAGTTTTGGTTCTCCAATTTTAGGCAAAGGTGGAGGGCTTGAGGAAGATCTACTGGCTCTCTCATAGCAAGAAGTCTTGGTAGGTCACCTTTTAGTCCTCGTATGAAGGTGTCGAGGGCTTTGTCCCGATATGTCCGTGTTAGTAAATGCATGGATTCTGAACCCATTTCCATGCAACCCAGTTTATTTAGAATGAGGGACAGGTTGGAATAAACATGCTGGTAGAATTCCTGGATAGTGAGATTGCCCTGCACTAAAGAAGTCATTTGGTACTCAAGGGTACCTATATCTCGCTTGTCAGCGTAATGAAGGGTAAGGCATCTTGAAATAGCCTTCCAGTCTAATACAGTGTTATAGGATTCGAGGGCAATGTCGGCGTTGCCCACAACTTTATTCCTTATAACGTTCAGGATGCTGTAGTATTTCGGCGTTCCATTAAGACGTTCGTAGATCTGAAGGATGCGATCTACACTTTTCTTCCAAGAGTTATACTCTCCTGGATTACCGGAAAATTCGCGGAGGCATCTAACTACGTCCGGTATTTTATCCAGCTCTGTGATATTATTTAAGTGACTTGCGTCAATAGTTACGTCTGTTGTATTTGAGAAATTTGCATTGGGGTTAAGAGCTGCCTGGACTAAATTTCGTCCTTCTTGTCTTATAATGTTGTTTACTAGTCCTGTCACTAAATTAGTCAATTGGTCCATATTAAAAGAATTGGAGTTGGAATTGGAAACACTTGGTTGTGTGGGTGCGTTAAGCACAGGGGGTCGGACAAGATTATTGGGATTAGACATTTTATTTCTGTTCTAAATTTTATAATAATTTTTTTTTTATTTTTTATTATTTTATAATTCTTCTGGAGGGTCCCTTGGGTGGTGAATCGCAGAGAATTTTATTGTTATAAGCTGGAGGGTCCCCCGTTAGGTGGTGAATCGCAGCTTCAAATTATTTTATATTATTGGCTGTACCAGCCCGATATTATATTTGTGACTATTATTAGTTGATGAGAGGAAAAAAAAAATCTCATTAATTATTAAATAAGCGTGTCTTTAGATATTTTAACCAACACTTTTGGTTGCACAATTTTCTAATGATTCTATATTTCTAATTAAATTTTTACTTTTACTTTTTATTACACAAAATTTTAAATTCAAATATGCAGTTAATGTTATCCTTGTTTAGAACTTAATGTTACAATTTCTTCACTATTTTGGTAAACTTAATAACCTTCTTGGTTTAAATTTTTCTTTATTAAATTTGTTCAAAAAAAAATTTTTTTAACACTTTTTCAACATTTATTAAATATTTCCTTAAATTCTATACGCATTGATTTTCGGCTGTTTTTTTCTCACAGTCGTTTTATCATCACTTATTAATATTAAGATTTTCGCGCGTTGACACTTCGGCTGTTTTTTTTACAGGCGTTATTTTTTTCCACTCACTACCGAAACGCGAACTTTGAAACCGGTCCCTGCTCTGGCGCCAGTTAAAGTTTTATTTAATAAACTTTATTTTTAAACAAGTAAGAAAGTCTAAGTTCGGGCGGAGCCGAACATTAAATACCCGGCGCAAGTATTAAATATATGTTTTTTCACCCTTCCGAAACCTTCCGCTAGATGGTAAGCCGAGGTGTATCAATTTTGAGTAAATTAGCGTCCTTCAATTTCGAAATACTGAAGTTTCAAGCATTTCTTAAATTTACCGTTATATGAGAATCGGCCGTTATTTTAGTCCGATTTCAATAATTTTCAACGTTTTGCTTACACGTGGCAAGTACAATAACCATACCGAGTTTGGTACAAATTGGTAGAACGGTTACTGATATACTTATATGTGATCATAAGTGGGCGGTGCCACGCCCATTTTCCAAAATTTTACCATAAACGTATTTCTTGGTAAAGAATTGTTGCAAGCGTCAATTTTGAATAAATTAGCTTCAATCGAAGATTTTGTATTTCTCTAAATTACCGTTATATGGGATGTGGGCGTGGTTATTGTCCGATTTTAAAAAGTTTCGGCGGTTTTTTATGCTGTACCAAGGCCAACAACTGTGCCAAGTTTGGAAGAAATTGGTGCAGCGGTTACCAAGATATACACATGTAACCATAAGTGGGCGTGGCTTCGCCCATTTTCCAGAAATTTATAATATTCTTATTTTTCGTCTAAAACTTATTATAAATATCAATTTTGAGTGAATAATCTCCAGTAGTTACTAAAATATCGCAGTTTTCGTATTTCTGAAAATTACCGTTATATGGGAAGTAGGCGTGGTTATTGAGCGATTTTAAAAATTTTCGGCCATTTGGTATGTTATGCGAAGGCCAACAACTGTGCCAAGTTTGGAAGAAATTGGTGCAGCGGTTACCAAGATATACACATGTAACCATAAGTGGGCGTGGCTACGCCCATTTTCCAAAAATTTATAATATTCTTATTTTTCGTCTAAAAATTATTGTAAATATCAATTTTGAGTGAATTATCTTCAATAGTTACTAAAATATCGCAGTTTTCGTATTTCTGGAAATTACCGTTATATGGGAAGTGGGCGTGGTTAAAGTCCGATTTCGCCCATTTTCAATACCAACCTACCTTGGATTAAG
>NW_023465384.1:768-8884 GCF_013731165.1 Rhagoletis pomonella | reverse complement strand
TCACAGATCTTTTTCATAATTCGGAGATACAAAACAAAAATTTGTATACTCATTTTAACATGTTGCCTCTGACGGCATTAGCAAATAACAGCAAGCATATCTATAAACCCAGCTACAGCCGCTTTATAATGTAATGCGTGTTTCCAATGTTCAACTTGCATCAATTTTCTACGTCGTTTGATTTGGTTCTGCACTTCAAAGAGGCTTTTTCGTAATTAAGAAAAACCAAAAGCAAAAAAATTAAAAATTCATGGCATTTGTACTGCCAGCAGCAAATAACAGCAAGCACCTCTGCTCGTTCAGCAACTGCCATACATATGAATTTGATCTCAAATGTTCAACTTGAATCACATTTATTACAATCGGCTTTTTGACTATGAAAAAATCAAACCATAACTTCGTTGAAAAAACCATTGTGATTTTGGCTGAGTGTGTTTACATATCAAATTTCATGAGTACCTAGTACTCACGTCTTTTATTTTAACCCGTGTAATCAACTTGTCTGCAGTAAAAAAGCATATAATTTGTGTTTCAAAAGTGTGTGAAAACCAATCAATTAACTTATATGATGTCGGTTCCGATATTAAATAATCAATAATTGTTTATACCCGCGTTTTGGCACATTGGCTCGTTGAATGTGCCATCTAATAAATAGTGTCGTCATTCTCCTTAGCTGCTTTTAAATGATGTCGTCACAAATTACTGGCGGAGACATGAATACAGTGTAAGAAAATTCTTTTTCTATAATTGTTTCCTTATAGAAAGGTTGGTTTCTTTTCCACCTTAGACATTCCGAATTCGTTCAAAATATGCTAATTTAAAACACAGAATTCTTTCAGTGTTCCTCCAGGGTTTTTTGGCATGGACTGTTTCTTCAATTTAATAATGCTTTATTTTTATGGAAACTAAACATGTTTTGCAAGTTATGGATCATTTCTACACTCTTTCTTCAAATATTTCTCGTATTCGAGCTGTGCGCAGGCGTTTAGTTTTTCGCATCGTGTTTTTACATATTCGTAATTTAAAATTTTTTTATAAAATCAATTGGGGTAGTTCATGATTGTATGTGGATTAATATCACAACACTGAGGATTTGGCAATAACCTTTTTCATCTATTAAAAAAACAACACTTACGGGGCAATGTTTATTATAAGAACAATATTTTTTTCTATGAATCGACATACTTTAAGCATTGTTGACGCTATTTCCATTTGAATGAGGAAATAGCGTCAATGATTTTATTTCCAAATATTTGTTGACTTTATTTCGCTTTCGAAAAGGTAATAATGTCAATTGACTTTATTTTTTTTTTATTTTTTTTTAATTTTTTATTTATTCGTCTATGAAACAGTAGTTTCTTACAGACTAGTTACAAAATTAATATATGCAGGACACTAAAACTATTGATTAAACTGGATACAAGATTCAAAAGAAAAAATACAAAAGATTAATAAAAAAATTTCTTGAGTAAGAGAAATCAAGTGAGATAGAATTCGAGATCAAATTAAGCTCATTTAAGGTACGTACCAAGGGGGCATTGCGCGCGTATTCAGTTCTATGGATTTCACAATAGAACGGCAAAATGTTACGCAAGACTCGCTGAGGGATGTTGAAGTTTATGCGACCTAAGAGAAAAGGACAATCAACACTACCATTAATAATATTAAAAACAAAAGTCAGGGAAAGTACAGAACGCCTCGTTTCTAATGACTTAAGGTTAAGCAAAAGCAAACGACTACTGTACGGTAAAATCGAATGAGAGACTCTAAAGCCCGTATAAATACAGTCAACCTGGAAACCTGCAGAAAGAGACGTCATACAGTATTCACAAAATACAGCTAGGTTAGACACAGTAGATCGATTGGAAACAAAACCATGTTGGTTAGGCAGGATTAAACTTTTAGTGATAAATTATATTTTTTCTTTGACTATAGATTCAAAAAGTTTCGATACAGTTGATAGTTTAGAAATGGGCCTGTAATTGCGAACATTATTTTTATTCCCACTCTTAAGTATAGGGTTAATAGAAGTAATTTTCCAATCCTCGATAAAGACACCCGACGCAAGAGACAAATTAAAAATACGATGTAGAGGTAGAATTAGAGCGGGACAGTTCTTGAGGAGAAGAGCAGAAAACCCATCAACATCCGCTTTCGTAGACGGTTTCAGCTTAGAAATGCCAGCTTCCACGTCATCAAGGGACAGAGTTAGAGTCCCAAAACTGAACTCCGTAGCTGAATCGTGGTTTATATCAGGCCAGGAATTACCGTAATCACAGACATAGTTGGCACTAAAAAATTCAGCGAAGAGACTCGCCACCTCAGTAGGGCCACTAGTACATTTATCGTCCAAAAAGACAGTCGAAGGAATGCAAGAGCCCCATTTCTTAGACTTTATGAACTGCCAAAAAGCTTTTGGATTAGATTTAATGTTCAACTCCACCCCCAAAATTGAGTTTTTATAAAGGAGTTTGTCTAAGCAATTAAAATCTTTAGCATATTTCTGATATTTATCAAAGAAAATCTGATTTCCTGTAACTTTAAACTTCTTGAAGAATTTATTCCTAAGGTTCTTTAACTTTTTTAACTCCCGATTATACCATGGTAGCTTATGTGGTTTATTTTTCAAAATAGGCACATTTTCCCTACATAAATCAACTAACGCTGTTTTAAAAGAATAATAGCAATTAGAAACATCCTGTCCTGAAAGTAATTCATCCCAATTGAGCATGGAAAGCGAGTTATTTAGCTTGCCGAAATCACAAGACTTGTAATTGAAGATAACTTGTTTAACAGGAGCAGATTTTAAAAATTTGTACAATTCAAATTTCAGTATTAGTGGCAGATGATGCATGTCCGACTGAGACATAGGACAATAACATTCCTCAATATTGCAGATTATATTATCGCTTACAAAGATTAGATCTAGAATTCTATCTAACTTGTTAACATACTTATTAATTTGATTAAGATTTAGACTTAAAAGACTATCGATGAGGTATGACTTATGCGGGGCAGTTATATTGTTAGGAGTGAGCCCGAAGTTCGAAAAAGTGTCCGACCAACGCACATTGCATAAATTAAAGTCACCTAAAACACATAAGTGACTGTCGTCAAGTTTGTTCAAAACTAGAAAGTTAATATTATCAGCATGCGCTTGATAAAGGTCATCCTTACTATTTGGTGGAATGTAGGAAGCCATGATGAACAAGGAATCGTTGAACGACGAGCCAGTGACACATACACAGATCTGATCAAGAAGCGAATTATCATTATCAAGCGCAACTAAATACGAATACAGATTGCGACGAACTGCAATTAAGACACCTCCTCCTCTTAAACATCCAGTTTTCGCAGCGTCTCTATCCTTTCGGTAGACATTATAAAGGTTAGCGTCAAAAAATTCATTATCATTAAAAACTGAATTCAACCACGTCTCAACAATAACAAAAACGTCATAGTCGAGCTGAGAACTAAAATTGCGAACTAATTCAGATTTAGTACGAATGCCAGAAGCGTTTTGGAAGTACAACTTCAAATTGGAAGCGCTCCCAATCGTCTCATTAAATTTTGCGCTACTTGAGTTCTGGTGCATCGACTTTTTGAAAAAAGCGAAAGGGTCGTATTTAAACATTTGCAGGCCATATATTTTCATTATTTATCACTTTCTCATAGCTGCACTCAGAAACGCCTAGTTTGAAGCTTGCTTTTTTGAGATCATTCAAGTTAGTACCCTTCTTTACTAACATATAGCAAGTAAGAAATTTAGCGTCTACACAAGCATGTTTAGCATCATAACTGATAATTTCAGCTGCGGTGACTGTGGGCGAAAATGAGGATAAATGTAGCCACTTCTGGTTAGGGACGACACTTAATTCATTACTGTTGTTAGCCCCGATAAGTAGCGGTTGTTTCAGCTTCAAGCGCTTGTTATTAGCAACAGTCTTCCAACCTGTGGGGGATGGTTTAGTACTAGTACCAGAAGAAGTAGTTTCCACTGTAGTGACGTTGTTTACATTAGCATCCACCGCCAGCTGGGTGGGCGACAAATGAGACGAAGGCGAAGATAGAGCCAAAAGTGTGAGAGCAGCGGACAGCATAGCGTCACTTAAAGTTGTGGGAGTGGCAACAGGCAGCTTAGCTTTGTTGGTGTTAGTGTCGTTGTTTACATCCACAGATATCAGGGTGGCCGATGAAAGAGATGAAGGCGATGATAAAGCCGAGGTTGCGGGCGCAGCAGCACTAAGAGTAACAGCTGATCGAGTAGCGTCATAAGCAGAAAGAGCAACAGGCAGCTTGACACTGTTTGTGCTAGCGACTGCGGCACTATAGGTAAGATATGACTGCGTAGCGTCACAAAGCGAAACAGGCGAAGAGACAGCAGATTGAGACACCGTACTGCCAGCAGGGCAGCCGGTAGAAGAAATCGGCAACGTAGGCAAGAGAGCGTAATTAGCAGCACCAACTACGTTTTTTGATAGATTAGCACTACATGGCTCTGGACAACGGTATTTACACAAGATCGCAGTTTATTCACCTCAGCCCTGAGCAAATCAATTGTATCATCTTTTTTGTGCAGAGAATTCTGCATGGAAAGCAGATCAGAGTGCATATTATCAGCTTTCAACACAAGTTTGCTGTTTTCTTCACGCAAAGCAGTTATCGATTTGAGCATCTGGGCATTATCAGCTCGAAGAGAGATTATTATGTTGTACAAAGAGCCCAAAGATATTTGATGTTGTTGATGTTTAGCTTCACTGAGATTATTATCAGTTGTTTTTTGCAAAGCACTTGATTTAGCATTAAGAGAGTAAGATTTAGTATTAGCAGTTTTTGCGTTAGCAGAGACAACATTCCGCCCATCAGCCAATAAAGCAGGTGGCGTAGGGGGGGCGTCCGAATTGAGTCACGGCGTGCATTCGCGCAGCCTTTACAAAAAAAACTCCGTTCCGAGGCAAGCAAAAATTCGGCATCAGCAGGCTTTATTCCAACACAAGCCAAGTGAAAAATTTCATTGCATTTCGCGCACTGTATTTTTTCTTGTTGAGTACGATCAACTTTATTGCCACAGGAGCAAGGCATTACATTAAATGAATAAATAATTTCAAAGTTTTGATAAGTCTCAAAAGAGTCACTGTCTCAGTTAATAAATTATGCACCAGGGTGGGAAATAAAGTCAAATGACCTTATTTCCATTGACCTTATTACCTGTCATTGCTCTCCTATCATGAAATAAATAATAAATAAACGGGTTTGAAACCTCGTTTTTTATTTAAAGTGGCGTTTTTATTTTTTCTCTCTGACCGCTGGATTTATTTTGAAGGACTTTGTTATTTCAAAGATATGATTGATTCCAAAAATTGTTAAAAAATTCAATGCAATGTAGAATAAAACAATGGGTAACAAATGTAAAAGGAAATTTCTTTAGAATTTAAAAAATTTAAATTTTTTGGATTCACAAGAACGAATAGGTAATTTTTAAGCTGACATAGTTAGAAGAACGAAATTCGAGGATGTTATCGTGTTTATATACATATAATTTTTACAAAAACAAATATTGCGAAATTTCAAGGATAAAATTTTAAAATGACATTTTCAATATTTACCAGCCCTTCTGCATCAGAAACTTGAATCTGTTTAAATTCTACAGAACTTCCTTATTAATTTTATATCCATACTTCTTCTTCAGGCACATTTCTCTGAATTTTTTAAATCATTTTTGAATTACTGACGTCAGAGTGAAAAACTAAAAACGCAATTTTACTATATTTGGCCCAGGGTTTCGCGAATATATTGATATTTGTGTTTAAAATTTACTATCGCGCGGTATTATATGTATAATGAGCTAGACATTTATAAAAGAAAAATATTAATTATTAAATAAAAAAATAAATACAGCCAATACTGGTCAAGAAAAGGAGTTTCGCGTACCCCGCGCGACCGGCGCGCACACCACGTCACGCTACGCCGCGGCCCCCCCGGCCCCCCCTTCCCCGTCTCCCGACGTGCTGTAACGCAGGTAGATTTATTTTTTGTATACGTTGAAATAAAATTTTTATATATTTTAAACATCGAGGGCTTATATTCAATAATACCCCCTATCTGCACACTTTTCACAAAGATGAGATTCTGATATAAAAATCCACCTAAGCTTTAACTGTCATCAGTGATATTAATGCTACCTTATATAACGACAGGTAATAAGTCGCAGATGGTTTCTAAAATCACAAATTAGTTTTTGTGCAAATTGCAGATAGAGGGTAATAATGAATTCAAGCCCTCGATATTTCACATTTTTATATTTGTAAGTTATTGGAAGCAGGGATGCCAACTTGGCTCAAACCGTGCCATTTGTTCCTATTTTACTTCAAATGGCACTTAATTTTTCAATTTGGCACAAAATGCCAAAATGGCACTTTTGTAAAAAAAATAATATTTCAATACATTTTTGTTAAATCCTTTGCGTGCACTTCTTTTTCTCAACTAAAATTTTCAAATTTATAAAGGCTATTCAACTGGTTTATCTTATTTTATCATTGCACTTTTGTTTTGAAAATGTGGCTTTATTTTATTGCTAAATGTGAATGATTAAAAGGAATTACACCTTTTTTGGCACTTTTATTTTTCTATTTGGCACATTTTGGCACTTTTTTATCCTCAATATGGCACCTCATAACTAAGGAGAGTTGGCAGCCCTGATTGGAAGATTTCTGCTGTGTTTTGGGGCAACAACTTGTCTGCAGTAAAAAAGCATATAATCTGTGTTTCAAAGGTGTGTGAAAACCAATCAATTAACTTATATGATCTCGGTTCCGATATTAAATAATCAATAATTGTTTATACCCGCATTTTGGCACATTGGTTCGTTGAATGTGCCATCTCGTCGTTATCCTTAGCTGCTTTTAAATGACTGCTGGCGGAGGCATAAATACAGTGTAAGAAAATTCTTTTTCTATAATTGTTTCCTTATAGAAAGGTTGGGTTCTTTTCCACCTTAGACATTCCGAATTCGTTCAAAATATGCTAATTTAAAACACAGAATTTTTCCGTGCTCCTCCGGGGTTTTTGGACATGTACTGTTTCTTCAATTTAATAGTGTTCGCTTTATTTTTGAAGAAAGGAAAAATGTTTTGCAAGTTATGGATCATTTCTCCACTCTTTCCTCAAATATTTCTCGTATTCCAGCTGTGCGCAGGCGTTTAGTTTTTCGCATCGTGTTTTTACATATTCGTAATATAAATTCTTTTTTTTAATCGTATCAATTGGTGGTAGTTCATGATTGTGTGTGGATTAATATCACACACTGAGGATTTGGCAATAACCTTTTTCATCTATTAAAAAAACAACACTTACGGGGCAATGTTTATTATAAAATATATAAAATTGATGAAGAGAAGGTCAAAAATTCATTTATGAATAAATTTTTGAAAAATTGAAATTTTCAAAAAGTATTTTAAGACATTAATTTTCACAAATAGACATTTGAATATCTGCCAAAGGATATTTGAAATTCTAATACTTAATATTTAGTGGCCCGTTTCAGAAAGTTTGACTCATTCTTAAAAGAAAATCTAAATTTAGGAATATGTACAAATATAAATTCTCAACCTAAAAGCTCAAAAACAGGAATTGATTCAGTGTTTTCAAGATATTTTAACGCCCTTGAGCCACAAGTTTATACAAGTATCATATTTTATCAGTCGTTCCGATAATTTCATGTATTAAAAGAATTACAACTGAAAATTAATAAAAAATTTAAATCAGCAAAATTAATAAAATTACGTGAAATGTATGTTTAATTTCTAACGTAAAATAGATTATCCTCATTTTCGAGCTTAACCCTCTAGTAGGCCAATTTTTGTATGAGTTGAAAAATTCAGGAATGGGTGATTTTAGCTCGAGAAATCCAAAAGTGATGTCCATTTCGATCTGTGACAGTAACTTTTTCCAACAGGGGAGAAAAACCAAGACCGTCTGGAGACGGGCTCGCCGATATACTTTGACGTATTTTCAGCTTTCTCTTACACAATGTTGACCTACGAACCCGTCTGCAGACGGTCAAAAATGCAAACTGGGTTTTTATATGTCGGCAAGCCGGTCTGTAGACGGTCTGTGT
>NW_023465384.1:0-668 GCF_013731165.1 Rhagoletis pomonella | reverse complement strand
GTAACTTTTTCCAACAGGGGAGAAAAACCAAGACCGTCTGGAGACGGTCAAAAATGCAAACTGGGTTTTTATATGTCGGCAAGCCGGTCTGTAGACGGTCTGTGTTCGAAAGCAATTCTCTCCATTTCGAATGGTGATATAATTATAAACCCACTGAATTTTTTTGTATCAAAAAATGAATGTTTCAAAAGAAAAAATTTCTTTAATTACGAAATTACTTAATAGCAAGAAATAATTAATTTTAACCGAGTCTTTCATAATCTGTGATTCAACTGCCGATTAAAATAAAACGGATTGACATTACGGATTAAAATTTACATCGTCGTAAAGGTACGCTTCTTCTCTAAAGGTCGCGCTTTTCGAATATAGAAGAAAATTATTATAGGTGCACTAAATACGTCTGGAGGCGGTTCAGCCTACTAGAGGGTTAACTCCCTAATCTGTAATTAGAAGATTAGCCATGCAAAATTATAATTATAAAATAATCTCAGATTAAACCGATAACTTTTTGGTGTACGACCTAGTTTTATAATTATATTGCGAAGAAGAGGAGGAATGTTAAATATAAAAGTAAGCAAAAATTTACGCTAGCAAGAAAAAGAAGTTTGTAAACCAAACTTTTGCGCTTCACAGATCTTTTTCATAATTCGGAGATACAAAACAAAAAT
>NW_023465383.1:768-8885 GCF_013731165.1 Rhagoletis pomonella | reverse complement strand
TCACAGATCTTTTTCATAATTCGGAGATACAAAACAAAAATTTGTATACTCATTTTAACATGTTGCCTCTGACGGCATTAGCAAATAACAGCAAGCATATCTATAAACCCAGCTACAGCCGCTTTATAATGTAATGCGTGTTTCCAATGTTCAACTTGCATCAATTTTCTACGTCGTTTGATTTGGTTCTGCACTTCAAAGAGGCTTTTTCGTAATTAAGAAAAACCAAAAGCAAAAAAATTAAAAATTCATGGCATTTGTACTGCCAGCAGCAAATAACAGCAAGCACCTCTGCTCGTTCAGCAACTGCCATACATACGAATTTGATCTCAAATGTTCAACTTGAATCACATTTATTACAATCGGCTTTTTGACTATGAAAAAATCAAACCATAACTTCGTTGAAAAAACCATTGTGATTTTGGCTGAGTGTGTTTACATATCAAATTTCATGAGTACCTAGTACTCACGTCTTTTATTTTAACCCGTGTAATCAACTTGTCTGCAGTAAAAAAGCATATAATTTGTGTTTCAAAAGTGTGTGAAAACCAATCAATTAACTTATATGATGTCGGTTCCGATATTAAATAATCAATAATTGTTTATACCCGCGTTTTGGCACATTGGCTCGTTGAATGTGCCATCTAATAAATAGTGTCGTCATTCTCCTTAGCTGCTTTTAAATGATGTCGTCACAAATTACTGGCGGAGACATGAATACAGTGTAAGAAAATTCTTTTTCTATAATTGTTTCCTTATAGAAAGGTTGGTTTCTTTTCCACCTTAGACATTCCGAATTCGTTCAAAATATGCTAATTTAAAACACAGAATTCTTTCAGTGTTCCTCCAGGGTTTTTTGGCATGGACTGTTTCTTCAATTTAATAATGCTTTATTTTTATGGAAACTAAACATGTTTTGCAAGTTATGGATCATTTCTACACTCTTTCTTCAAATATTTCTCGTATTCGAGCTGTGCGCAGGCGTTTAGTTTTTCGCATCGTGTTTTTACATATTCGTAATTTAAAATTTTTTTATAAAATCAATTGGGGTAGTTCATGATTGTATGTGGATTAATATCACAACACTGAGGATTTGGCAATAACCTTTTTCATCTATTAAAAAAACAACACTTACGGGGCAATGTTTATTATAAGAACAATATTTTTTTCTATGAATCGACATACTTTAAGCATTGTTGACGCTATTTCCATTTGAATGAGGAAATAGCGTCAATGATTTTATTTCCAAATATTTGTTGACTTTATTTCGCTTTCGAAAAGGTAATAATGTCAATTGACTTTATTTTTTTTTTATTTTTTTTTAATTTTTTATTTATTCGTCTATGAAACAGTAGTTTCTTACAGACTAGTTACAAAATTAATATATGCAGGACACTAAAACTATTGATTAAACTGGATACAAGATTCAAAAGAAAAAATACAAAAGATTAATAAAAAAATTTCTTGAGTAAGAGAAATCAAGTGAGATAGAATTCGAGATCAAATTAAGCTCATTTAAGGTACGTACCAAGGGGGCATTGCGCGCGTATTCAGTTCTATGGATTTCACAATAGAACGGCAAAATGTTACGCAAGACTCGCTGAGGGATGTTGAAGTTTATGCGACCTAAGAGAAAAGGACAATCAACACTACCATTAATAATATTAAAAACAAAAGTCAGGGAAAGTACAGAACGCCTCGTTTCTAATGACTTAAGGTTAAGCAAAAGCAAACGACTACTGTACGGTAAAATCGAATGAGAGACTCTAAAGCCCGTATAAATACAGTCAACCTGGAAACCTGCAGAAAGAGACGTCATACAGTATTCACAAAATACAGCTAGGTTAGACACAGTAGATCGATTGGAAACAAAACCATGTTGGTTAGGCAGGATTAAACTTTTAGTGATAAATTATATTTTTTCTTTGACTATAGATTCAAAAAGTTTCGATACAGTTGATAGTTTAGAAATGGGCCTGTAATTGCGAACATTATTTTTATTCCCACTCTTAAGTATAGGGTTAATAGAAGTAATTTTCCAATCCTTGATAAAGACACCCGACGCAAGAGACAAATTAAAAATACGATGTAGAGGTAGAATTAGAGCGGGACAGTTCTTGAGGAGAAGAGCAGAAAACCCATCAACATCCGCTTTCGTAGACGGTTTCAGCTTAGAAATGCCAGCTTCCACGTCATCAAGGGACAGAGTTAGAGTCCCAAAACTGAACTCCGTAGCTGAATCGTGGTTTATATCAGGCCAGGAATTACCGTAATCACAGACATAGTTGGCACTAAAAAATTCAGCGAAGAGACTCGCCCCTCAGTAGGGCCACTAGTACATTTATCGTCCAAAAAGACAGTCGAAGGAATGCAAGAGCCCCATTTCTTAGACTTTATGAACTGCCAAAAAGCTTTTGGATTAGATTTAATGTTCAACTCCACCCCCAAAATTGAGTTTTTATAAAGGAGTTTGTCTAAGCAATTAAAATCTTTAGCATATTTCTGATATTTATCAAAGAAAATCTGATTTCCTGTAACTTTAAACTTCTTGAAGAATTTATTCCTAAGGTTCTTTAACTTTTTTAACTCCCGATTATACCATGGTAGCTTATATGGTTTATTTTTCAAAATAGGCACATTTTCCCTACATAAATCAACTAACGCTGTTTTAAAAGAATAATAGCAATTAGAAACATCCTGTCCTGAAAGTAATTCATCCCAATTGAGCATGGAAAGCGAGTTATTTAGCTTGCCGAAATCACAAGACTTGTAATTGAAGATAACTTGTTTAACAGGAGCAGATTTTAAAAATTTGTACAATTCAAATTTCAGTATTAGTGGCAGATGATGCATGTCCGACTGAGACATAGGACAATAACATTCCTCAATATTGCAGATTATATTATCGCTTACAAAGATTAGATCTAGAATTCTATCTAACTTGTTAACATACTTATTAATTTGATTAAGATTTAGACTTAAAAGACTATCGATGAGGTATGACTGCCCCGCATACAGTTATATTGTTAGGAGTGAGCCCGAAGTTCGAAAAAGTGTCCGACCAACACACATTGCATAAATTAAAGTCACCTAAAACACATAAGTGACTGTCGTCAAGTTTGTTCAAAACTAGAAAGTTAATATTATCAGCATGCGCTTGATAAAGGTCATCCTTACTATTTGGTGGAATGTAGGAAGCCATGATGAACAAGGAATCGTTGAACGACGAGCCAGTGACACATACACAGATCTGATCAAGAAGCGAATTATCATTATCAAGCGCAACTAAATACGAATACAGATTGCGACGAACTGCAATTAAGACACCTCCTCCTCTTAAACATCCAGTTTTCGCAGCGTCTCTATCCTTTCGGTAGACATTATAAAGGTTAGCGTCAAAAAATTCATTATCATTAAAAACTGAATTCAACCACGTCTCAACAATAACAAAAACGTCATAGTCGAGCTGAGAACTAAAATTGCGAACTAATTCAGATTTAGTACGAATGCCAGAAGCGTTTTGGAAGTACAACTTCAAATTGGAAGCGCTCCCAATCGTCTCATTAAATTTTGCGCTACTTGAGTTCTGGTGCATCGACTTTTTGAAAAAAGCGAAAGGGTCGTATTTTAACATTTGCAGGCCATATATTTTCATTATTTATCACTTTCTCATAGCTGCACTCAGAAACGCCTAGTTTGAAGCTTGCTTTTTTGAGATCATTCAAGTTAGTACCCTTCTTTACTAACATATAGCAAGTAAGAAATTTAGCGTCTACACAAGCATGTTTAGCATCATAACTGATAATTTCAGCTGCGGTGACTGTGGGCGAAAATGAGGATAAATGTAGCCACTTCTGGTTAGGGACGACACTTAATTCATTACTGTTGTTAGCCCCGATAAGTAGCGGTTGTTTCAGCTTCAAGCGCTTGTTATTAGCAACAGTCTTCCAACCTGTGGGGGATGGTTTAGTACTAGTACCAGAAGAAGTAGTTTCCACTGTAGTGACGTTGTTTACATTAGCATCCACCGCCAGCTGGGTGGGCGACAAATGAGACGAAGGCGAAGATAGAGCCAAAAGTGTGGGAGCAGCGGACAGCATAGCGTCACTTAAAGTTGTGGGAGTGGCAACAGGCAGCTTAGCTTTGTTGGTGTTAGTGTCGTTGTTTACATCCACAGATATCAGGGTGGCCGATGAAAGAGATGAAGGCGATGATAAAGCCGAGGTTGCGGGCGCAGCAGCACTAAGAGTAACAGCTGATCGAGTAGCGTCATAAGCAGAAAGAGCAACAGGCAGCTTGACACTGTTTGTGCTAGCGACTGCGGCACTATAGGTAAGATATGACTGCGTAGCGTCACAAAGCGAAACAGGCGAAGAGACAGCAGATTGAGACACCGTACTGCCAGCAGGGCAGCCGGTAGAAGAAATCGGCAACGTAGGCAAGAGAGCGTAATTAGCAGCACCAACTACGTTTTTTTGATAGATTAGCACTACATGGCTCTGGACAACGGTATTTACACAAGATCGCAGTTTATTCACCTCAGCCCTGAGCAAATCAATTGTATCATCTTTTTTGTGCAGAGAATTCTGCATGGAAAGCAGATCAGAGTGCATATTATCAGCTTTCAACACAAGTTTGCTGTTTTCTTCACGCAAAGCAGTTATCGATTTGAGCATCTGGGCATTATCAGCTCGAAGAGAGATTATTATGTTGTACAAAGAGCCCAAAGATATTTGATGTTGTTGATGTTTAGCTTCACTGAGATTATTATCAGTTGTTTTTTGCAAAGCACTTGATTTAGCATTAAGAGAGTAAGATTTAGTATTAGCAGTTTTTGCGTTAGCAGAGACAACATTCCGCCCATCAGCCAATAAAGCAGGTGGCGTAGGGGGGGCGTCCGAATTGAGTCACGGCGTGCATTCGCGCAGCCTTTACAAAAAAAACTCCGTTCCGAGGCAAGTAAAAATTCGGCATCAGCAGGCTTTATTCCAACACAAGCCAAGTGAAAAATTTCATTGCATTTCGCGCACTGTATTTTTTCTTGTTGAGTACGATCAACTTTATTGCCACAGGAGCAAGGCATTACATTAAATGAATAAATAATTTCAAAGTTTTGATAAGTCTCAAAAGAGTCACTGTCTCAGTTAATAAATTATGCACCAGGGTGGGAAATAAAGTCAAATGACCTTATTTCCATTGACCTTATTACCTGTCATTGCTCTCCTATCATGAAATAAATAATAAATAAACGGGTTTGAAACCTCCTTTTTTATTTAAAGTGGCGTTTTTATTTTTTCTCTCTGACCGCAGGATTTATTTTGAAGGACTTTGTTATTTCAAAGATATGATTGATTCCAAAAATTGTTAAAAAATTCAATGCAATGTAGAATAAAACAATGGGTAACAAATGTAAAAGGAAATTTCTTTAGAATTTAAAAAATTTAAATTTTTTGGATTCACAAGAACGAATAGGTAATTTTTAAGCTGACATAGTTAGAAGAACGAAATTCGAGGATGTTATCGTGTTTATATACATATAATTTTTACAAAAACAAATATTGCGAAATTTCAAGGATAAAATTTTAAAATGACATTTTCAATATTTACCAGCCCTTCTGCATCAGAAACTTGAATCTGTTTAAATTCTACAGAACTTCCTTATTAATTTTATATCCATACTTCTTCTTCAGGCACATTTCTCTGAATTTTTTAAATCATTTTTGAATTACTGACGTCAGAGTGAAAAACTAAAAACGCAATTTTACTATATTTGGCCCAGGGTTTCGCGAATATATTGATATTTGTGTTTAAAATTTACTATCGCGCGGTATTATATGTATAATGAGCTAGACATTTATAAAAGAAAAATATTAATTATTAAATAAAAAAATAAATACAGCCAATACTGGTCAAGAAAAGGAGTTTCGCGTACCCCGCGCGACCGGCGCGCACACCACGTCACGCTACGCCGCGGCCCCCCCGGCCCCCCCTTCCCCGTCTCCCGACGTGCTGTAACGCAGGTAGATTTATTTTTTGTATACGTTGAAATAAAATTTTTATATATTTTAAACATCGAGGGCTTATATTCAATAATACCCCCTATCTGCACACTTTTCACAAAGATGAGATTCTGATATAAAAATCCACCTAAGCTTTAACTGTCATCAGTGATATTAATGCTACCTTATATAACGACAGGTAATAAGTCGCAGATGGTTTCTAAAATCACAAATTAGTTTTTGTGCAAATTGCAGATAGAGGGTAATAATGAATTCAAGCCCTCGATATTTCACATTTTTATATTTGTAAGTTATTGGAAGCAGGGATGCCAACTTGGCTCAAACCGTGCCATTTGTTCCTATTTTACTTCAAATGGCACTTAATTTTTCAATTTGGCACAAAATGCCAAAATGGCACTTTTGTAAAAAAAATAATATTTCAATACATTTTTGTTAAATCCTTTGCGTGCACTTCTTTTTCTCAACTAAAATTTTCAAATTTATAAAGGCTATTCAACTGGTTTATCTTATTTTATCATTGCACTTTTGTTTTGAAAATGTGGCTTTATTTTATTGCTAAATGTGAATGATTAAAAGGAATTACACCTTTTTTGGCACTTTTATTTTTCTATTTGGCACATTTTGGCACTTTTTTATCCTCAATATGGCACCTCATAACTAAGGAGAGTTGGCAGCCCTGATTGGAAGATTTCTGCTGTGTTTTGGGGCAACAACTTGTCTGCAGTAAAAAAGCATATAATCTGTGTTTCAAAGGTGTGTGAAAACCAATCAATTAACTTATATGATCTCGGTTCCGATATTAAATAATCAATAATTGTTTATACCCGCATTTTGGCACATTGGTTCGTTGAATGTGCCATCTCGTCGTTATCCTTAGCTGCTTTTAAATGACTGCTGGCGGAGGCATAAATACAGTGTAAGAAAATTCTTTTTCTATAATTGTTTCCTTATAGAAAGGTTGGGTTCTTTTCCACCTTAGACATTCCGAATTCGTTCAAAATATGCTAATTTAAAACACAGAATTTTTCCGTGCTCCTCCGGGGTTTTTGGACATGTACTGTTTCTTCAATTTAATAGTGTTCGCTTTATTTTTGAAGAAAGGAAAAATGTTTTGCAAGTTATGGATCATTTCTCCACTCTTTCCTCAAATATTTCTCGTATTCCAGCTGTGCGCAGGCGTTTAGTTTTTCGCATCGTGTTTTTACATATTCGTAATATAAATTCTTTTTTTTAATCGTATCAATTGGTGGTAGTTCATGATTGTGTGTGGATTAATATCACACACTGAGGATTTGGCAATAACCTTTTTCATCTATTAAAAAAACAACACTTACGGGGCAATGTTTATTATAAAATATATAAAATTGATGAAGAGAAGGTCAAAAATTCATTTATGAATAAATTTTTGAAAAATTGAAATTTTCAAAAAGTATTTTAAGACATTAATTTTCACAAATAGACATTTGAATATCTGCCAAAGCATATTTGAAATTCTAATACTTAATATTTAGTGGCCCGTTTCAGAAAGTTTGACTCATTCTTAAAAGAAAATCTAAATTTAGGAATATGAACAAATATAAATTCTCAACCTAAAAGCTCAAAAACAGGAATTGATTCAGTGTTTTCAAGATATTTTAACGCCCTTGAGCCACAAGTTTATACAAGTATCATATTTTATCAGTCGTTCCGATAATTTCATGTATTAAAAGAATTACAACTGAAAATTAATAAAAAATTTAAATCAGCAAAATTAATAAAATTACGTGAAATGTATGTTTAATTTCTAACGTAAAATAGATTATCCTCATTTTCGAGCTTAACCCTCTAGTAGGCCAATTTTTGTATGAGTTGAAAAATTCAGGAATGGGTGATTTTAGCTCGAGAAATCCAAAAGTGATGTCCATTTCGATCTGTGACAGTAACTTTTTCCAACAGGGGAGAAAAACCAAGACCGTCTGGAGACGGGCTCGCCGATATACTTTGACGTATTTTCAGCTTTCTCTTACACAATGTTGACCTACGAACCCGTCTGCAGACGGTCAAAAATGCAAACTGGGTTTTTATATGTCGGCAAGCCGGTCTGTAGACGGTCTGTGT
>NW_023465383.1:0-668 GCF_013731165.1 Rhagoletis pomonella | reverse complement strand
GTAACTTTTTCCAACAGGGGAGAAAAACCAAGACCGTCTGGAGACGGTCAAAAATGCAAACTGGGTTTTTATATGTCGGCAAGCCGGTCTGTAGACGGTCTGTGTTCGAAAGCAATTCTCTCCATTTCGAATGGTGATATAATTATAAACCCACTGAATTTTTTTGTATCAAAAAATGAATGTTTCAAAAGAAAAAATTTCTTTAATTACGAAATTACTTAATAGCAAGAAATAATTAATTTTAACCGAGTCTTTCAAAATCTGTGATTCAACTGCCGATTAAAATAAAACGGATTGACATTACGGATTAAAATTTACATCGTCGTAAAGGTACGCTTCTTCTCTAAAGGTCGCGCTTTTCGAATATAGAAGAAAATTATTATAGGTGCACTAAATACGTCTGGAGGCGGTTCAGCCTACTAGAGGGTTAACTCCCTAATCTGTAATTAGAAGATTAGCCATGCAAAATTATAATTATAAAATAATCTCAGATTAAACCGATAACTTTTTGGTGTACGACCTAGTTTTATAATTATATTGCGAAGAAGAGGAGGAATGTTAAATATAAAAGTAAGCAAAAATTTACGCTAGCAAGAAAAAGAAGTTTGTAAACCAAACTTTTGCGCTTCACAGATCTTTTTCATAATTCGGAGATACAAAACAAAAAT
>NW_023465382.1:0-8887 GCF_013731165.1 Rhagoletis pomonella | reverse complement strand
TAACCGCTGCACCAATTTCTTCCAAACTTGGCACAGTTGTTGGCCTTGGTACAGCATAAAAAATCGCCGAAAATTTTTAAAATCGCTCAGTAACCACGCCCACATCCCATATAACGGTAATTTAGAGAAATACATAATCTTCGATAAATCAGTAAATATTGAAGCTAATTTATTCAAAATTGATGCTTGCAACAATTCTTTACCAAGAAATACGTTTATGGTAAAATTTTGGAAAATGGGCGTGGCACCGCCCACTTATGATCACATATAATTACATCGGTAACCGTTCTACCAATTTGTACCAAACTCGGTATTTTTATTGTGCTTGCTACATAAAAGCAAAACGTTGAAAATTATTGAAATCGGACTAAAATTACGGCCGCTTTTTATATAACGGTAAATTTCAGAAATGCTTGAAACTTCAATAATTCGAAATTTAAGGACGCTAATTTACTCAAAATTGATACACCCCGGCTTACCAACTAGCGGTAGCTTTCGGAAAGGTGAAAAAACATCTATTTAATACTTGCGCCGGGTATTTAATGTTCGGCTCCGCCCGAACTTAGACTTTCTTACTTGTTAATTATAAATTTTCCACAAGGTATTGAAACAGTTCCATTTAAAAATGCAATGTGGAAACGAACCTAAGAACCATTTTTGTTAAGGTCATTGAAATTTTCATCATTTCCAGGAGAAGTACGGCATATGGAAAAGGTTTCGACTGAACAATATTGAAAATACCTTTGACGGTCTAGTTTTTCTTGAAAATATGACATTAAAAAAAACGGAAAACGACGGATGCCTTTTGTGGGTAACGTTGAAGAAATAATGCAACCCATTTTATTATTATCCCTGCACCTTTTTTAATTTTGGAATAAAAACTTTTTCTAATTTTTGGGGTGTTTCTTATTTAATTTTCTATTCCGTGGCAAAGCTAGTAAAAATTACTTTTTCAAAAAGTTTATATTTTTATGCTGACTACACACAGGGCAACCTCTTGCGCAACGTGTTGAGGCAACCTGATTTTGTTGTTCAATAAAACCGAGGCTACCATTACGGCAACCTTAGTAGTGTGTGCTCTGTTATGCTCACTACACACGGGGCAACCGCTGAAGCAACGTGTTGAACCTCGGTAGTGTATGCTCTCTTATGAAATGAATATACGGGAGAATATTTTGATTTTTACCAAAACACATTTTCAGCTCAACTGTTTTCAATGAACTAAGCCAATAAACTCAATACACAATGATACACACGAGGCAAGCGATTTTAGACTCATGGTTACTTCGATAAATTTGCTTAGAATCACACGTAATATCCCCCTTTGCTATACGCGCATACCAAAAAAAAATGACCCGCCCTAATGTGCATACATTTATTTTCGGCCTTAAACCATTTTTTAGTCTATTTCCGAAATATTTCGGCCTAAACCTTTTAAAATTCATATCAAGAACCAGGTCTGGGTTCCAATTTACCTTCATGTGTTTACGCAGTGACGAGGGATGAGTGTAAGATTTATCACAGCCATTGATGCGACAATTGTATGGTTTGTCGGATGTGTGCACGTGTGAGTGCTTTTTGCGATCCGAGGAGTTGGCGAAGCGGCGATCACAGCCCTCGTGCTCGCATTTGAAAGGTTTCTCGCCTGAAAAATGAAGAAAGCAATATATAGTATATTTCATAAGTTGAGGAGGACATAGGAAAAATAAATAATTTTAAGACATAATTAATAACTTTAGAAAATATTGAACATTTTCAGGATCGAATATGAGTATTCAAAACAATTGGATGTTTTGAAAATATAACTTTAAAAAGTAAAAAAAAAAATCTTGATACGAAATGGTTCCAGTATTTCTCAATTTTCATTATTAAATTTTCTACAGACAAAGCTTTTTAAACTCCGTGTGGTCCCTCTGGTAGCCAGTGCAACCCTTCACTATTTGCTGCAGCCAATAAAGAAACTCTGTTACTTTTACAAGCTTCAAATTTATTGCCTCGTTTGTACACTAAACAGCCACAATTGGACTGATGAGTGTCATAAAATACTACAACACCAGCACCCGCACCAATAAATCAATAAAAATAAAATATCTACGCTCGTTTTGCATACATTTTTTATCGCCACTATTTTTTATTATGCTCAAAATGGTCACGCTTTCGACCAACAGCAACACAAGGGGAGAAGAACTGACAACGAAACATTTTTTATTTATTTTACATATCGCACAGCGTTTTCAAACGAGTCACAACTCAAAATTTGGCATTTTTGAAATTATGCGCTAAAAATGTACACAGTGCTTTTATTTACCTTTAAGCAAAAGCTGGAGCAAATTTTTGTTATAATTTGTTAAAAAAAAACCTAACGTAAAGTCGCCCTTGCCCATGTGATTATCAGGTGCTAAGAAATAGCTTTCCGCATTGCATTTTCTGATAAACGTATTATTTTGAGTTGTGACTCTTTTGAAGACGGTGTGCGATATGTACACGTAAATATGTACATTTGTACCTACGTATGTACATATGAATGTATGTGCATACATTTTTTATTTTTGATTTTATTTTGTTGCCTTTACTTTTACTGTATTTTGCAAGCGTTAACTTTTACGCTAAGCCTGAAATAAAAAGAATATTTGTGTTGTATAAATCGAATTTATTTCTTTCGATCAGAATTCGTTTGCCTTTATTGCTTTTCCGTGTGTTTTTATTTGTATTGTTTTATTGTTTTTTTTCTTTGTGAATTGTCTTGCTTATTCTCCGTTCTACAACTCTTTTTGTTGCTGCGGATTTTAGGAATTCCTGGTATTAAGATTTGTTGCAGAAATTATGATGATGCCGTTGACTGCTACCAGCCAGTGATAAATAATTTTATTTTGGCCTCGCTGCTTCGGGCAAAAGGAATTTATGACTGTCCAAAATTTTTTTTCAGCCAAAAAAAAAGAAGATAATTCAAATGCAGAAATTTCAAATTTCTTAGTTTTATTTTAATAGAGAAAAAGGGATGTGCGTCGACGACTTGTGCTACCATCTGGCCGAAGGTAGTTTTGCCGTCGGTGTGGTCTGGAATTTTATAAGTTGAAGGAATTTTTCTCGAGGGTGTGAAGTTTTTTGGCGCTATATTTATCATTCTGTTTGCGAAAAAACGAGTAACAAGAAAATTGATAATAAGACATATCTTGTCCAAAAATCCCTCCAAAGCATAAAAGCTATACTTGGCATAACCACGAAAAATTTACGAAGATTTTACGTCGAAAATTTAATTGAATAATTTTTAACTTATTTATAAAGGTTACCCTACGAATAATTAAGGATAATCGAGACATCTTTCGAATCCTTCCAAAGAAAATTTTAATTTTTAGCATAAAACATTTGGTTATGATGACAGAATGAGAATTTGGAGAGGATTTTTGGGTTAAACCTTATCCAAGTCCACCGCGTCGCATTTCCTGAAGTGAGGTGATTTCTCTAAGAAAACTAGCAGTTGGATAGGGGCACCTTTCCTATGGAAAGTCTGGATATTCCAAACGTATATCCGAAAAACGTAGTCCTTGTTTCGTGTGGTGAGTAGTCAAAGTTAGAGGGGCAATTAGCCAAGGCTGTTTTGGGTTTTCTATTAGATCTGTTACACTGTTCAACAAAATTTGGTTGCATTTTATCTCAAAAATGGGGCCGATCTTATTTTATAGATTTTTTTGATACTGGTTTGAAGTGCATTTAAAAAAAATTTTTCTAGCAGTCCAGTTTTTGAAAAAAAAACTTGTTGAAGTGTCACAAAATGGCAAAGTTATAAAAAAAATTTAAATAGAATCTTAACGTAGTTTCTCCGAAGTAAAAAACCACGTGTTAATAAAAATCCAATTCGTCTGATGGATTCTACCTCATGCCGATGAGTTGATTAGAAATGCGTGAAAAATTAAAAAAAAAACTCAGCTCTTCAGTAGCATGCACTTGTTTTCCCACAAATACGAAAACCTCAATCTGTGAATTTATTTTAAAAACAAAGTGATTTCATAAACAAGTCAACATTAAAAAATCAATATCCCGGATTCATCATTAGCTAGTCTTTTGTCTCTTAACACATTCCGCGTTCTGGAATGAAATCCCCTAACATATTTTTTTTTTGTAGATCGCATTATCATCGCTTTGCAAGGTCCAGAAATAGTCAGCAAGCATGTGGAGGTTTGATTTTCTATCATACCGATCCTCCATAGTGGCTATGTCCTGGTGGAATCGCCATGTTCTTCGCTAGTATTTTGTTACAAATTTTTTTTTTTAATTTGTCATTAATACGTGGTTTTCTTCTTTAGTAAAACAACGTCCAAATTCTATTTTTTTTTTAATTTGTCACTTTTGCCATTTTTCGAAACTTCAACATTTTTTTTTCTCAAAAACTGGGCGTACTAGAAAAATATTGTAAGTGCACTTCAAATCAGCATCTATAAGGCGAGGTCGGCCCCGATTTTGAGATAAATGACCAAATTTGTTGAACTGTGATATTAGTCACTATATAGATCTCAAACCCAGTGCACAATCCTTTGCTGGGATTGCCTGATTCTTAAAGATGATCATTTGCAAAGCGAGCCGCTTGCTCCAAGACAATAGAAACCCGTTTTTTGCCGAATCTAAAGCTGCTGACTTTAGTGAGCCCTTAAACCGAATAAGTCGGAGTGGCTCTACCATTTCTGAGCTAACGAAAACAGCGGAATGATTAAGAAGAAAATTATGGAAGAGTTATCTGAAAATGCATAGCCTATGCTATTAGTAATAAAATGATTAAATAAGACAATGAAAAAAATTATTATTGGTATTTTAACATTGATATATTAATCGGGAAATGTATAGCTGTAAGAAGCGAGATTCTAATACAAATTTTAAAAGTAAAAACCTCAATAAAAAAACTCAAAAAAATCCATCCAAATAAGATGTAGGACTAGCAGCGGCTCTGCGAAATAGGTATAATATAGAATCCATTGTAAATGTGATAAGGTAAAAGTCTTAACACAAAAAATATCAAACCTCGAAAACTGTCACAACTAAGCAAATAAGTTAAACACATTTTTCCCATTTTTGGTACTTATTAGAACGTATTATAGTTATTTATTCTGTCTTTTCTTTTATTTTGTGCTCATATAAATTTATTTTTTTTTAGGTGTCGATTATTGCTTATCCATACTTATAGCAGGTTACACCCATGAGAAAGTGAATAAAAAAATTTAAAATAATATTACAAAACTATGAAAGTACGTAGAGCAATAAAAAATGGGTATCAAAAAGCGAAGACAATGCCCACACTGGACTCAGGCAGGATCAACAGCAACAATAAATCGAAAAAATAACAAAAAAGTTATGAATGTAGCGACAAAAGCGATTGAGCCCATGGATGAGGAGTGTTTTATTCCAACATAACCAATGAAGGCAAGGAAAGTGGAGCTGCCCTAAATACTCATATCAAAAACCGTAAAAGCGATAGACAGTCTTGAAGAATACAATACAATTTGGAGGAAAACAATATTATAAAAATTTCTATGATGTCTAAAATTAACTAAGCGTATATATATTTGTACAACTCCCTGTGCGCATGAACACGAACGCCCAATTAAGGCAACTCTAAACGAAGGGCAAACAATTCAATGAGGCTAATAAATTATGCAGGCTTACAAAAAAAAAAGGACTCACCTGTTTACCGCGCACAATTTGCCGCTTAGGCAAGCGCTTAAAGACACACACAAATATAAATATCCTATATAAATAAAATAGTATGATTTTATGTCCCTTACTCGTAACGCAATGCTTAAACTATGTACGAGTATTAAGGCTTTGGATGTGAATTCCTAAAAATTTTCAAGGGATACTAAAAGCATTATAAAAAATTAGAAATTTCAGGCATAACCAATGCACTATTTAACTGCATTTGAATGACGACAAGTGTAAAAAGGTCAGCGAGCAAACACATGTATGTAATTCCAAAAACATTTCAGGCTATAAAAAGGTGAAGGAGCAATTTTTATTTGTGTTAAATGGGCAGTCACCAAAGGCGCTCACAAAGAATAGAAAAGTGAAAAAAGACTGATTTGATGTGAACAATTTGAAAACGTGTTATTTTATGGATTATTAAAAGGCATAGAAATATTTGGTTAGCATAAGAGATGAGCGTACATTACTGACTAAGCAAGTCGGCATTGTGTTTTTCCCTCTAGCGGCTGTTCGCATTTAAGGGTACTTATTAGCCATAATTTATAAGTTAATAAAATTTGAGATTTATAATAGTTGGTTGGGTATGTGAATTCCTTGTGTTAGTGTATCTGTAGGTGGATTTATTACACACAGACATACATATATGCATACATATTTGGAAAAAGAAAAAAAAATAATAATTTGAACTAGATTCACATACGAGGAATCGTTTTTGGGTCAAATACAATATCGTTGGCTGTTAAACTCTTAACTATTTCAGGTGCGAAATTTTATACACAACTGCTCAGAGTTGCCGATAAGAAGAAATGAGTTATTAATTAAACAAATTTAATGAAATTAACTTTTAATATAGCTTCTTAGATTGAACTACTCTTTATAACCCAAAAACATGAAATTGGATTATATATAGCGTCTGAAAGAGAAACATATTGAGAGGTTCCAACCAGCCCATTTTTAGTGTATTATTCACATAAACCCTAGTATGAGTTAATGTACAGTTTTGAACAGTAATCTAAACCGGTAGCTCCAGATCTTTTCTTGTTGCCACGTATTTGCACCAAAGATCATTGTTGAAGGAACCTCCATCGTAAAAGTTTCTCAGACGCAAGGAAAAGCCACGAGTATACAGTTGAATATTTCGCCACCCCCTCCCTTTTTTAGGCCTGCTCAAGATTATTTATAGAATAAGAAAGCATGCAAATCTCTTAAATTAAAAATTACAACAATAGGCATGCAAATACTTTGAATTTATAGCACTGATGGGCACTGTCTTGCCCGCGGGCAGAGCTCTTTTTAGCTTCCTTTACATTTTATATAGGCGCGTGCAGAGTAAAAGCTCTCTCTGCTCATCGCTGATTTATAGACCTTGTCTTAACTTTGCCGCATTTACATTTTGACAAAGCTTGACCCTTTGTCTTATATATTTTAATTTTCATTATTTGTTTATAAAAATATAGTTAATCTTTAACAAAAATCATATAAATCCAAGCTTGAATCTCTGTGCAACGTTTTAAAAAATCAACAAACTTTCGTATAAATTTCGAACTTTTTGTTCTCATTTTTAATAAATATTTTGAGTAAACAGTTTTTTAGCCCATTAAATTTTACTAAACTTGCAGTAAAAGTAACGGATTTTTGGCATTTATTTTTTTTGTTGACCATGTTAGCTATTTTATTCCATACAAAACATTTTCGACGATTTTTTTTTTATGGAGAAAATGAGCAACACCTTCGACGAAGAAAATTCCCAAAACTCAATGGTACTTGAAATTGGGCTACAAAACTGCATACTCAAAGTATTTCTAAAAAATCTAATTAAAAAGCTCGAAATTTTTACAAAGTTTGTTGATTTCTTTTTTAATTTGCACACAGATTGAAACTTGGATTTATATGGTTTCTGATAAAAATATGCTATACCTTTAAAAACAATAATTAAAATTAAAAAATTTTAAAATAAATGGTGAAATCTTGGCAATATGTGAGGGTCGTAAAGTTATGATAAGAACTATATGTATGCATGTCGAATAACACTTTTTGATACTAGTTTTTGTCTATTTCCGCGGCGAATGTAGAAAATTTCACATTCAACTGTGTAACCAGAAATTCGTAGGGGCAAAAATGCGTAGAAAAAGCGCTTGCCGCATTAGTTACCGATATCGCTAAGGATTTATACTATTTGGACATTGTCCTTTTGTTTTTGTGTATATTCAACTATCGGTAGGCAAAACCACATCTTGTAGGGGCACAATTATATTCAACAATTTTTATATGAAAAACTATTGTAGACAAGCCAAATAATTTTTATTTTTTTGAAAAAATAACACAATTATGTAATGCTTACAGCAAAAGTGCTACAAAACTTCATAGCTGAACTGCCGAATATATGACACCAACGAACCTAAAATCGCGGCAAAAAGAAGTGGCTACATTTTTTCGTAATACAGTTTTCCGGTTACAAAATCATCGGTACCGTGCAGAATGGTAGGTCTATTTAATAAAAGGTTGTTTCCTAAGGGTTGTAATAGCTCGCTATTTAAATAATTATAAGCAAGAAGATTCAATGATCCGTGTAATTTGAATTTAAAATCCAGGTTTTTTAAAGTCAAAAAAAAGCTGCTGAGCATTACATAAAAATTAAAATATTCATATATAAAGGAAAAACGTATACCCTCTTTTCTGTAAAACTGACCACATATGATATGCATTAAGAAGAAGAATAAAAAACACGGTACATGAATTAAAAAAAAAAACAAAGTCTCGCACCTGCAAGCCAACTTTTAGCCTTGACCTTAAATGAATTTGATCCACATGGCTGTTGATGAACAAAGCGCATTGAAAGCTTTCACTGCTCGACTGCTTGATTTTATTGATAACTTTGTAATACTGGTGGTTTGCTTTTTTTAGTTGTATTGTGTACTACAAAGAAATTATCACTGCATTGCGGGCGGTATTTGTCCACTAGCGCTTTGACAATTGAATTTTCACCCACCGCGCTTATTGCGGATTAGCGTGACGGAGGCCGCCACACCAACTCCAGCTGTCCAAGTATACAACTGACCAGGCGACGATGCTACCAGTCAGTGCAGTACATAGTACCACCTACTGCTGCTGATTTTCTTTTTGTTAACATTTTTTTTTTCTCCTCTCGCTCTTTCGCTTTGCTGTCCCGCTGACTCGCGTGAAGATCAATACCATT
>NW_023465381.1:0-8890 GCF_013731165.1 Rhagoletis pomonella | reverse complement strand
GAGAAGAAAATAAGGCTAAACTACGTAAAATTTGGGTCAATCAAAAAGCATTTAGAGGTGGCTCAATGCGCTCAAAGTTTCCCATGTATTTTACATGGGAAAACACAAGTTTTCGAGAATGTTATCGAGTTTATGTAAGTCCTTAACAAATAATCTTTTCAAAAACAAATATTGCGCAATTTCAAGAATAAAATTTTATAGGGACATTTTCAATACTTACCAGTGCTTCTGCACCAAAAGCTGGAATCTGTTTAAATTCTACAGGATTTTCTCTTTAATTTGATACCCATACTTCTTCCCAAAGCACATTTTTCTGAATTTTTTAAATAATTTTTGAATTACTGACGTCAGAGTGAAAAACTAAAAACGCAATATTACTATATTTGGCCCATGGTTTCGCAAATATATTGATATTTTTGTTTAAAATTTGCTATCGCGCGGTGTTGTAGGTATAATGAGCTAGACATTTATAAAAAAATATTAATTTTTAAATAAAAAAATAAATATAGCCAATACTGGTCAAGAAAAGGAGTTTCTATTATTGTCATCAGTGCAAATTACAAATCCCGAAAATCCCGGGATTTTTTGCTAAGAATCCCGTGATTTTCGAGACCTTAAAAAGGCCGGAATCCCGGTATCCCGGAATCCCGGGATTAACATTCCTAGAACCTATGTACGTATTTTTGTTTGCTTGTTGTCCATAAGGAAGCGAGAATTTCTATAGAGTAAACCGAGCTACTGTTCCTGCCAAAATTGGCAGTAAATTTGAATGTTGACAGCGTTTGAATACTTCAGTGGCTTTTGATTGAATTTTTTAAGAATATATTTAGATTTTTTCAAAACGCTGGGGGAATTTGCGTACCCCACCATAACCAAAAACCACACACGAAAACTAAATTAAACAATTACGTTTTTTACATAAAAACTACATACACATACTGTGCCAGTTGGTTGCTAAAAAAAGGCAACGCGAAAGTGTCAATGTACGTTCATACAAAAATAGCATCGACAGCCGTAACAACAACGAAAACTAAAGACAATGCAATAAAACGCCTATGAATCCATTATATATAAACAAAAAAATGCCAAGCTGCGAAGTAATACATACTTATGAACTTATCTATGTATTTACTCTGAACTAAATATATGTTACCTCTCGCTATTATTTTCCTCTTGTTTTTTTTGTATCGAGTAATCGACAACTAATTGGTTTTCTCTAATTCAAAACTGCTTTCATGTTGTTAACTTAATTTTTCTTCTGATTTATTTATTTTTTATTTTCAGACATTGCAGAAATCGCTTAAATAAACACTAAAACACACACTCAACTAGACACTAGTAAAACACTAAATACAACACACATGGAAAATCACTGGAATGCCTCCTTTTGCCGCTACCAATGTGGCAATAAGCAATGCTCTCACGTTCTGGTTCACAATGTTCGCATACAAATCAGAAAGCGCACACGCACAAATATAAAAGTTTAAATAGCATATAGTTAAAAAAAAAAAACACAAAAATCCAATTACTTAAAACAGTATTTTTATGTACATATGTACATAAGTATGTAACAGGCGTCCCAATGTGAACAAAGCAAACTGACTCGCGCAGATCACCGAAAAACCGTGCAAGCACAACGAAAAGCTAAAATCAACTGAATTTACCCGTGCTGATCGTCATGGAAAGGTGCACCGAAGCGGTACTAAAAATGTGGTAACACGATTGGAAAGTGGTAGTGGTCTCGCCAGAGAACGTGTCTCGCTGCTTGTTGGAAAGCTTGTTTTTCATTTCCAATCGGCATCTAGCTGAGACATATATATGTATAGAGAGAGAGAGTATGCAGCGCTACACTTAAGTAGACAGGTGTTGATGAAATGCGCACCGAGGTGCTTAAAACTTAGCCTGGCGAGAGCCGGGCAGCTGAGAAGGAAATGTTGAGATGATTCCACCTCGTCTTCCAAGCAGCTGCGGCAGTAGGGATCCGATGTTAAGTCGCACTGCGTGGATTCCTAAAGGACAATGTGCGGTAAGTAAACCTGTAAGAATCGAGAGCTGGCGCTTAGTCCGCTGCAGAAGCTTCCTTGACCACCCGCGGTCAACAACCGGCCAGAAGGACCCTGCCCAACCAATTAATCCGCCCTGCAATTTCCAGTGATATCACTGTGTCGGGGCTTCCCAGTCAGGGTGAATCGAACAGGTCGAGCAAGTCGCGCGGGTGAGCACTATTCCGGTCTGTTCTTGGTGTGACCTCTCGGGTAGTATCGTGGTGGCTGTGGTTTAAACCCAAATGCGGGTAGAATCAGCGATGGTTCAATCTGGAGGTGCATTGGAATCGGATGCCGGACCCATAGTACGGCAGAGGTTTAGATCGGCCTTGAGCCCTGCCACAATGGTTAGTGTGTCCACCCCACACTGCCAATTGGTACTGAAATGCTTGCATTTCAGGACGCTGGTCAAGACATTTGAATTTATCCATTGTGCTTAGAAGCACCGTGATGTGAAGTCATTTTGGCAGGTAGCCACGTTAGGCACCGACACATCTGGGTCTTGGGACCCGAACCAGCTTGATTTGTAAGTATTCCGAGGCGGTTGAGAGAGAGGTCAGTCATTCCCCGACCAGTTTTGATCGTACCATCAGCGATCTCAGCGCCCTGATTGCCGCTTGGCTGTCAGAGTAGATATTTACCCTCCTAGTCGGCAAAACAGGGAGCTTATTAAATCGGCTGCCTATTTTATAGCGGCCACCTCCGCCTAAAAGACGCTGCAAAGATCCGGCAGTCTGAACATAATATCTATTGAGAGTTCCTGGCAGTAGACTCCTCCTCCAACTCTCCCGTCCAGCTTTCGATCCGTCGGTTAAGATGTTCATTGGGCCTATACTCCCGAGACTGCCATTCTCCTATTCATAGCTTGGAGTGATGTACGTGGAGAAAGATACGTTTGGAGCCAGCCTAGGAGCATTCTGATCCACTTATTCCGGTACGAAATCGAAGCTTTTTAGAATTGTAGAGTGCCGGTTCGACACTGAGCATTGCAGTTAGCGTTAAGCTAAGAGTGGTCAAGAGCGCTCCGCTGATTCCAACGAGGTCCTACCTTTGCACGCGCTCTAGATTCCTAACATGAGTAGTCTTTTGCAGTGAATTCCACTTATGAAGAGAGGCCCTATCTCATCCCTATGGCATTCTTACAGCAATGAAAAGCCGCCGATGCCTTTTTTACTCGATCCTCAATATTTGGCTTCCATTATAGCTACCCGTCTAGCATCTCGCCCAAGAACTTTACCCTGTCAGAGGGAACAAGTGAAACACCTCCTATTGAGGGACGCTGGGCATGAGACACCTTGTACCTCCTCGTAATAAATAGTGTGCAAGTCCGAAGCCAGCAGACCAATTTGTGGCCAAGTTTAGGTACCCTCGCATAAGATCATATAATAGAATGTCCAAGAACTTTCCTTTGACGATGAGTGCCACAACATCTGCGTAGGCAATAACCTGGCGTCCTCTCTTTTCCAGCTCTTCCAGGATGACATTTTTCACGACTACCCAGAGATGAGGTGAAAGGACGCCTCCCTGAGCCTAACTAAGTAGTTCTCGGTTCCGAGCTTAGTCAAGGCTCTTACTACTGCCCCAGTTAACACATTATTGAAAGCCTCCTCGAGGTCAGAAAAGTCTTTATCCTTAAGAGACACCTCTATGGCTTTGACGATTGTGTGCAAGGTAGATTCCACGGATCTACCCTTCAAGTAGGCGTGCTGAGAGAGGCTCTGTTGCTCTCGAGGAATCCTGTTTTTATATGCGGGTCAATAAGCCTCTTAAAAAATTTCAACCAAAAAGAAGAGAGACTGTTTGGCCTCCCATAGATGGGAGTGAGCCAGCGACATGAGACCTCTACAGCCTTTTGCAGCTGGTGCCATCCGGTGCCATCAGCAGCTCAGATGTACCAACGTGTTCTATGATCCACGCTCTCAACATCGTATACCAAATTGGTGTCAGAAAAAAGGGCAAATTAACAAAATCAACGAGTTCAACGCTTACAGGGAAAAATGGACAGAGAGCAGCGAAGCATCGCTGCGTAACGCGCATCAGCAAAACAACGCAACACCGTTTTGGCAGCAACAAAAAAACAATGCGCTCCCGTTTCTTGAAAATTATCAGATTCAGTTCGTTCCGCAACAACGGTGCTCTTCATCTGAAGTACACGCGCGAATTCCAATGCCTCGTCTTACTCCAAATGATATGGATGCGGGGTTCAAATCGGTGGACTATTCGTTTAAAGCATACAATATGAGCAGTGACTCCCAGCACTGTTATCACGTTATGTCTACTTTAGATTCGCTCAATTCTAACTATTTAATCAGCATTCTAATGTATTCAAAAAGTTCCAAAATTTACATCTTAAAACTCATTCACTTCTTGATACTCGGTTATGCAAAATTGAATGCCCAACTTTCCTTAGGACATCGCCCTGGGAAAAAAATTCATTTTCGAATGTGAAACAGCACTGTTATCACGTTATGGCTACTTTAGATTCGCTCGATTCTAACTATGTAATCAGAATTCTAATGTATTCAAAAAGTTCCAAAATTTACATCTTAAAACTCATTATATTCTTGATACTCGGTTATGCAAAATTGAATGCCCAACTTTCCTTAGGATTATTAGGATTTACTGATTATTTTTTCGACTACTATACATTACATTTTCCCACTGGGGTGTCATGTGGATCCAACGCTTACCTGAATTAGTATGAGCGTCCGTAATCGCATGCGAAGGCCAGTCGATGTTCAGATTGCAGTTGCTGACGCTATTATAGAAGCATTAACCCAGCGTCAAATTTGTGCATCATCGTAAAATGCTTCAGTCTCACCATCAGAGAATTTACAAGCACCACATTGTGGTAGATCTGCCACTTTTTTGAGCATCTACCACATCTACCACACAAGGTCTGAAATCTACCACATATTCGCGGTTTTGAGTAGTTTTAGTTAATTTTAAGAGCAAAAATTTTCCAACACTAACAACAAGCAAAATGTGAGGATAAAATGTGTAAAAAAGTGTAAAATAGTAAATTTCCTCAATATTCAATTTTTCGACAGGAAACGTGGTTTTATTGTGTTAAATTGCAAAATATATGATTTATAAAAAGAATTAATAGCGAAAATGGTAAAAACGGCGATTTTTGTGAAAGTATTAGCAAATTTCAGTGTATCTAAATTTTCTAAAGCGTTCTTTACTTTTACTTGAGAATTTTCAAAATCGGCAAATCCCAAGTAGCGGTTTCTGGAACGTGCCACATTTGTTCGCGCTACATCGTGATGTGATAAAAAGGAAAGCTGGCAGCACTCCGCAAGGTTGCAGAAATCTTTCGAAATATGTTCGAAAAATATGTTGATATGGAAGGAACTGCTTTAAACTGTCAAGGAAAAAAATTGCTAAGACTCAACGCAATTTTTAGCAACTTCAATCTTGCACTTCATTATACCATAATTAATTTTTTTAGATTCTAATTAAAATGTTTGCAATTTAGGTGAAACCTGGCTACAACGCAAATTCGATACTCTGCGTACACATGAACGTAGTCTCGTTCACGCACCAACCATAGACTTCCGCATCGGCGTAGTCGCCCAATACTCGAAGGTCTACTCCCCAACGAATGCTGGTATCACCAAACTTTTGACGATGCCGACAATCAGTACCGTAGCCTATGTAAACGTCGCAGAGTGGGCTGAAATTGGCAGGTAGGGACAGGTCTATTCTGCACGTTACCGAAGATTTTGTAACCGGAAATTTTTATTACCAAAAAAATGTTACCAGTTCTTGTCACCGCGATTCTAGGAACGTTGGTAATGCAGTTAAAGTATTCAGCAATTCAGCTAAGAAGAATTGTGCAAATTCTGGCATTGCATATTTCACGGAGCAATACTTTGTTACCAGCTTATGAGATGGTAACAAAATTTACCGGTTACAAGAGTATACAGAATGCGAAAGGGTTTAAAAATTGACAGGAACTTTATTTACCGGTTACAAACTTTTTATTACCAGCGCAGAATAGACCTGTGAATGTGTATTTTCGAACTATATGATCCACTGTCATAATTTTATGCTATATAACTTTTGTGATATATTTGAAAAACTAAAAGAATAATATAGGTCTATCTTATTTTCGAAGTAAAGAAATTTAGGCAATAAGGAGTGTTGTATGTATTTTAAAATGTATGTGTATCTGCTTGCTTGCATAGGTAACGTTAGTTACACTTTAATTGAAGTCGAAGCAGTTGTTTTTAGATACATATGTTTTACAGAATATTGTTTAAATTCAATATTGAATATCGCCAGATATGTACATACTTTCCGATGGCGTTGATTTCCGTCAGACGGTTTAAAGTTCACATAATCAATATTTTCGTTTTCCAATTAATTTGGACACAACGTGTTGATACATGGCGTATGAGTAACAAAGAAACGAATCACTGAATTTTACAGTACGTTTTTTTAGTGAATTATTGCTAGCTCAGGTGCCAATAGAAAGTGTCTTTCAATATTGAATATTCGTAACAATATTATGTAAAAGTTATGTATGTGTGTACATATGTAAAAATCAGCACTTCGACCTTAACAAAAGTAACTTTTATGTTTTTACGTACCTTTCCTACCTGCTACCTGTAAAAGGGCAGCCTACCCAAGGATGAAGATGCGCATACATTCTAAAATACATATTTCCAACACTATTTATTTCCCAAATTTCAATAATTCGAAAATAAGTTAGGTTTGGAGGCTTTGCGATCTTGGACTATAATGTTATGAATTGTTGATTGTTCATTAGTCAGTTGCTAATTGTTTACGTTTGAAATAACTAAATGCATTAAAACAATATAGTGGTTAATTCATTTCGAGAATAACTAAGTACGTATTAATATTCGTGCGTTGATAACCCAGATAACTCAGCAAATTTTTAAATTGCAAAAAACGCAAACTATTTCGAACAATGAAACCAAGTAAATTAAATACTGCACTAGGTCACCTATACGAATATATAAACCAAATTTTGAGGAAATGTGCGGTAATTGAGTTACTGTCATAGTTGTGATTTTTTCCATACATTTTTTTCTTAAATTGGCCATAACTTGTTAATTAAAGAGTTTATGAAAAAATGTTTAGGTACGAAAACGGGATGCAATAATGTGTAGAATCAGCCCCATCATTGTTTTTTGATTTTTAACTAGTCATTTTTGTTTACGTCCATTACAGACAAATTTCAGCCCACTGAGAGACGGACAGAAGGACAGACCGGCATGGCTAAATCGACTGAGCTCGACTTTCTGAGCATTTAAGTATGCAGTTTAGTAGGTCTATCTCATAATCAAATCTCATAATAAAAGAGAAACATTCGAACAACAAACGCCGAAACCGGTTTGTCTCAAAACCAAATTTGACAAGGAATGACGGAAATTCGTTCCAAAATACATCATACACCCACCCTGTGGGAAACAACAAATACCTAAAAGGAAATACAAATAAATATATTAATAAAAATACAAATAAAGATGCAAATAAAAATATTTATAAAGATACAAATAAATATACAAATGCTGTAATAAGGATACAAATAAAGGTAAAAATAAAGATACAAATAAAGATAAAATGTTGTAATAAAGATACAAATAAAAACACAAATAAAGATAAAAACAAAGCTACAAATAAAGATATAAATAAAGGCATGATAAAAACATAGTAAGGTAAAACCGTTCTCTCAATTCGTCGGCCATGATTTTTTTTTTGAAGTTTGCCAACATTTTAAAATGATACAAAATTGAGAGTAAAAAAAAGAAATTGTTCAAAGTTGTTGTTGTTTGAGTTTGAAATTGAGAATGTGTGTGTGAGACTGTGTGTAAAATTTTAAAATTAAATTGCTTGCAAACGTCAAGAATTTGAAAAATTCGTCTCAGCGGTTCTACCTTCCTATTTTTTTATCATGAATAAAATGGAGAACGCCATTTTTAAGATATTAGTTAGCGTAATATGACTGCATCAACAATTAAATTTTTACTAAATTATCGAAAAAGTTGTAGTCAATATCTCGGAAACTAAAGGAGATATCTAAACACTGATAACACCGAATCGAAAGACCTTATTTCAAAATATATAACTGCATCTAGAACTAAAAATCGTCAAAATGGCGCTTACGACAATCTTTTACCCAGGCGACGAAATAAAGATACACATAAAGATTCAAATGCGTCACCGTAGAGTTTTCATTATTCAGCCTCACCGAAGAATTTTCATCGCAATCCTCAACCTATAAATATGTATGTATTCCTATGCGTATTAAAATAATTGCATTCAAATAAATACATAATTTAGGCTAGAAATGTTTGATGTTGATTTTCTTGTCGCGCAGTGTGCCTTCAAAAATTCTAATTGATCGAAGCACCAAAGTTTCGGTATATATGTATATGTACATCTTCCATTCCAACACCACTCCTTTTAATGTGTTGGCTTCTTAATGTATGAACTTTCTTTTTTATATCCTCCACAGTAATGCTGGCATTTTTTTCTTTTATTTCATTATGTATTTCAAATAACGATTTAGATCTTTTTACTCGATCTAAATAATGTGGATGACGTACATTGTACAAATTTTCGTGCTCTTGATATTTTATTAAAAGAAGCTCAACCCAAGGCGCATCCATTTTTCGTACTCCTAAAGTAGCTCAACCAATTCTTTCGTCCACATTTTAAAAGCGAAGCGAAGTGCGCTTGAATAAAAATACGAAAATGTGAATACGATGAAGTTATACCCTTTCCTCTGAGGCTCGCTATCTAGTTAGGTATAGGGTAATCAATACATTATTCTTATGTTTTTCCTTATGCTCCACTTGTGATTCTCTTTA
>NW_023465380.1:0-8891 GCF_013731165.1 Rhagoletis pomonella | reverse complement strand
AACTATGTCAGGCAGTAGTCCGAGAACTGCTTTGCACACTTTTGGCAACAAGTTGCTAATCGTAGGTTGGGAAACTCCTATAATATCACCAACGATAGACTGCATGCTACCAGCAGCCAAGAAACGCAATGTGCATAGTAGCTGCACTTCGTGTGAGATATAGCGTTGTCTGTAAAGGACAAATAAAAAATATTAAATCAGTATACATATGAACTCAATACAGCTTTTGATACCTTTGATGTACCTCTGGCATGTAAGGCACAATCAAGTGTAGCACGTGTACAAATCTTGCCTTTGTCATACGGAATCGAGAAAAAAAGTCAAAATCGTCCCACGAGTGCATTTTTCTTCGTTCTAGCATTATGTATGGTCGTCTATTGTTATGGTCTTCGTCGTAAATGCGTTGAGCACGGTCAATTCCGATCAGCACATTGGTTCGAGATGGGCGCGCCATTATATCACCTAAAATGGATAAAAAAAAGGATAATTACAAACTAAAAACAGTTTACATTTCTTACCTGTATGTATTTCTAAAGCAGATGTAAGTCAATAATGAATTTTGAACGAATAACATGGAATAACTGCCTTATTCGCTCGATTCTGCCCGCTTAGTTATTCCCCGGAATAACAATTCTGACTTTCTTATTACACCTTATTCCGTTTTATTCTATGCGTCAATAATACACTTATTCCAACTAATTCTCCTCTATTCCGTAAATATTCTTATTCCGGCAAATTCGGAGTGTCAATAATATGGCCGTTAGGCATATTCGTTAAATAATAAAAAAGTCTCTAATAATTCAAAATCACTAGGTATTAATTTGCCTACACCTTAACATTCTTCTTGTTCATTCTCCTTGCCTTATAAATGCTTTAAATACAGTAAGTAAAGAAATAAATAAGTTCTTTTCGGGTTAAAAAAATATTTTTGGTTATGTATGTAACTATACCTATCACTCTCCAAGGTACATTTGTTTGTAAGAATGCACCGTTGATGCTGTTTTGATAAATTTTTAAATCTAAAACTACTAATAAACAACTTGCTGCTTTGCTGTGATTTATCTGACCAACTGATTGAGAGTATTTGACTAATTCGAATGTCGGACTTACTAAAAAATGTACTTTTCGACATAGAGAAATATATACAATATATATGTACACAATGGTGGCAACGCTGCAGTGGGGGTTCTTAAGGTCGCTGATAACGAATTTGGAATCAGATTTTAAAAATTCAAAATTTCGAATCCATATTAGATTTACCATTTATCACGGGAAAGTTTAAATTGAACGTACGTACATGACGTGTGTGTAACATCCTCATTTCGATTCGTAGCAAAATCGAAAGTTCGATAGATTTCAGCATAGGGGTAGACACCCTCAATCCACTAATCCCTGCTATTAAATTGTAACACCGTCCATCAAAGACAAACTTTTGGCTTACCGTATTACTAATATTGGTAGATTTAAACATTATTTTATTTTTAGTCCTTGAAAACTTCATAACAAATACCAAATATATTAAAAGTAATGTTGAACATATAGCTCTGCATATTTCGATGCATTAGCGAAATTCGCCGTCGTTTACTTCATTCAAGTATGTACATACATATGTTCTGCTTTACAAATGCCATTTAAACTAATTTTTTAATCTATACTAATTATATAAAGAGAAGTCCCTTTTTTTTGCTTCATTAACTCTAATAAAATGCGATCCTCGCCAACATCCAAAGTGATTTCTTGGGAAGAAATCTGTGATAAAGAAAGTGTTGAAAGAAAAAACGTATACATTTTATATACATAAGTAACTTCTGTAAAACGTACGCATTTCGGTAGATAAAATTCAGCCAATAATTCTTCCACTTCTTCTTTGCACAACTTAGCACGCAATTTATACTCGGGCACTGTAGATCCAGCCAATGCTATGGCCTGCTTAATCTTACTGACTGAACCAGAACTCGTTGTACTCATTTTACTACGTTTTTATCATGGTGGAATTATACAAGGTGTTGTACGTAGTGACAGCTCATGTCGACGGCTCCCTTACAAAAGGTTGTAATATGGAAGAACGAGAGAAACGGGAAGAAAAGAAGCACGCTTTGCGAAGTAGTACGAAATTTGGTACTCTTTCATATCAAATTTTGCATATAAATAGTAACAAACGGTATATTATGATAAGCTAAATTTGCGAAAGTAGTATATATTACGTAGCACTTATGCAATAAATGGTAATTTAGTTTATTAAACACAATGTCCTATAATTATAGTCAAACTTCCAAAACCGCTTTGGGGTCTAATTTTTACCCGAAAATACTATAAGATGATTGATATAACTTACAAAAATTTCGCCATCAAAAAATTAGTGGTGACCCCGAGTCGTTACAACATGACGGAGTCGACAAAAGGGCGCATCGACGGATGGGGAAAATATTTCATCGAACAAAATGCCAACTAAAGATGTGGAGCTTGTATCGCAATGCAAGCTGCGACCGTTCTGAACTGAGATGCCAAACAAATGGTTTCTACAAATTGAGGCCACCTTTCAGTCGTACAAGACCACATCTTATGTCCGGAAATATAATCTGGTCCTCTCAGCAATTAGCAGCGATGCTTTAAAGGAAGCTGCGGATGTTTTAAAAGCCGTACCAGCTCAAGACCGATATATTAACCTCAAAAGTCAACTACTGTCACGTTTTACTGATTAAGCCGACCCACATAGGGTATTTGGCTGATTTTAGGCCTTTGGAGAATACACAAAACCAATGTTTTTTGTCGAATTAATGATTTTAATTTTTAATTTAATTTTGTCAACGAATAAGAATAAAGTAAATGTCAAAGAATTGTTCAGTGATTGCAAATCAGTTTTGGAATAGGGAATGAGGTAGTTTAGTTTTTTTAAAGGCGGTAAAATGTAGTTTTTTCAAGAGGGAAACACCGATTTTGCTAAGGGAGCCAAGATGGCAGATTAGAGCGAGAACGCTGTCAATATCCAACACCTTGTATTATTCCACCATGCGTTTTTATAAACTTGCTTTCTTTTTTACTTCATTTTATGACAACGATTTTTTATTAAAGTCGGCTTCAGGAAAATAACCAAAATGGATACGTGCAGTTTGTGTAAGAATAAGTATTCCAAACTATTTAATCCCAAAGAAAGAGTACTAGGCACACAATTGTCTAGTATAATAAACTTTATAATTGGTGATCATGTGAGTAAAATGCAATAACCTAACGAAACGATAACAATCCTTATCTTCCAATAGGTTGAGTTCCCTCCAAAATACCTTATCTGTGCCGGCTGTTCGGCGGGTCTTATAAAAACAGAAATTGTTTTGGAACGTCTCTCAAAATCCTTGCCTAGCACAAGAAAAAATCAGAAAGGCCGTTTAAATATCGCCTCATCACACAACGAGCAGGAAGAAAACAATGATGAACCGGATGACCAAAGTAATGAAAAAGCGAATGAAGAAGTTGGCATGAATGACTCCTGGACGTTTCATTGTACGCACTGTGAGTTCACAACAAAAAAAGCCAAAATATACAAAAGGCACCTTATTAATAAGCATCAGGTAGATAATCCACGAATCTATCAGTGCATGCATTGCCAAGAAACATATCAGCGCATCAATGGTATACAAAATCACATTGCATGTGTTCATAACAATAAACCACGTCCGAAACGCCAGCGACGTAAAACCATTGCCTTTGATGCTCCGTCCGTACTAAGCAGCACGACCATCCAAAATCAACTGGACAATGAGATTTCAATTGTTAACACTACTAACGAGCACAGCCAAGCTGATGACCCGAATGCCGCTACATCAACAACAACAACAACAACCCGAATGCATCTTTTCTAAATTTCAACAACTACATATTCATTCGCAAATCTGCAATTGCATTTAATATCATTTTCAACTACTTAAAAGACAAACTATTACAAATTAATAAAACTCTTACGGCCATATTATTGACTTGTCGTTATTCCTTCGTATTCAACGGTTTAGTTATTCTGGGCAATTCTGAGCGACGGCGGAATAACTTTTTTGTCAATTATTCACTATGGAATAGCGGCGAATAACTTTCCGGCAGAGGAATAAATATTTATTCCAATAGATTTTCCGAAGAGAGGAATTGACATTCGGAGTGTCAAAATATTATAAAATTTTGAATAAATTGCTTAATTATTTTTGTGTTGTGGTTTTGTTAACAATTTTAATTTGCGATTTTGTGTGCTATGAACGAAAATAAAGAAAAAGACAAGAAAAAGTCGCGAGTTCCTCGAGCACGGAGATCTGCGAATTGGTCGGCGGAGGAGACGTTGCGCTTTGTGCGCGCACTTGTTGATGTCGGTCGCGATGGCATTTTAAATCAGGCGACAAACGGTTGCACGCCAGAGCAACGGGCCCAGGAGTATCGGAAAATCGCGAATATATTGAACGCCGAGCGCGCTTCTACGGTTGTTATTTTTTCATTATTTAAAATTTATTTTAAATGGTGTTAAATATTTTTTCTTTCAGGGAATTGTTCGCGAACCACTACATCTGCAGAATCGGTTCAAGCAAATAAAGCAGTATTTGCAGACATATTCGACATGGCAGCGGCAAGTTTCAATGGGAACTGGTGGCGGACTTGCGAAACCCATGCCAGTGTCTTTAACCGTTCCTCTCACTGGAGCCATGCTAGAATTGCTTGCGATTCTGCGTGATCGCTTCTGTGGCCTCCATTCCGAATTTGACAGCGATATGGTAATTTATGGAAGTTCGGCAAACAGCAAAGAGCACTCACTGCTGAATACGGAAGCATTGCCCGAAACACAAATGCCGGATGATACACATACCCCATTGTATGTTCAAAACAAAGATGTATTGGGTGTTCAAAACACGACGTTAGAGGAGGTCCAAATTGTGAATATCACGGAAGCATTGCCCGAAACACAAATGCCGGATGATACACATACCCCATTGTATGTTGAAAACAAAGATGTATTGGGTGTTCAAAACACGACGTTAGAGGAGGTCCAAATTGTGAATATCACAGGTACAAATATACATATGTTTGTAGGAGCATACATACGTACATGTACATATTATATTAATTGGATCGAGTAATTTCAGTAATTCATTTCTTCTACAGCGAAGCCGTCATCGACCATATTGACTCCCAGCTGTAACTTCTCCAGTCCTTTAATCGTCTCCACCAGCTCGCCGTTGCCCAAGGAAGCATCGGCAGTAGAACCGCGACAATATTTTGCAACAGTTGCACAACAGCGGCAAGCACGGAAACGCAGATTCCGTGACCCAAATAATGCCGAAAATGAAATGCGCCAGCAGCTTATAAATCTTGAATTAACGCAGTCACGCGAACTCCACGCAACAAACATGCGCCATGCCATCGAGTTACATACTGCTAATATGGAAGCGGTTATGCTACAAAAAACTGCTCAGAAGCAAGTAATGCAATACTTCGCTAAGCGGGAACAAGAAGCGCAGGAGCGTCACAACCTATACTTAAAGACGCACAAACCGATGAATGCACAAGAATCTGAAAAAATCGTCCAGGAGGAGCTTGAAGTTTCGAGCTTTTATGACGACATAAAACATTCAGTATAGTTTCGCGCAACAGTGTGTTATTTATTTTTTTTTTATAAGTACAGGTTTTATTTAACTAGTTTTTCTTGTTTAATGTTTTTAAAACAAAAATATGTTATTCATTGCAAAAACTAAATGAATTAAATGAAATTATCCTCCCTTTTCTAATCAAGGCAAGTGATTGGTGTGTGTGTTCACTTGGCGACGAAACATATCGAGGAGTTCGTTGCGTACATTCCTGCCATAGTTACTATTTGGAGTATCTTCTGTCGCACCACTGTTGATCTCTATTTCGTTGCTCGTGAAGCCAGGTGGTGTGTTGGGTAATTGCTCATTCTCATCAAAACAGATGTTGTGGAGTACTGCAGCGGTCGCAACAAGCATTTGTGCAGTCGATGTTTTGACACGCAAACCATAGGCCAATGCTGGAAAGCGTCGCTTCAGCACTCCATATGAGCGTTCCACGCAATTCCTGGTGGCGATAATTGCCCGCTGATATTCCTGTACGTGTTGTAATCCAGCGCGAAGCTCAGAACTATTTTCTGCGAATGGCGTTGCCAGGAAGGGAGAATTGGCATAGCCGGGATCACCGACTAAAATGTAGTGGCGAAATTCGCCCGCTTCGAATTGCTGCCATAGTGCACTCGACCGAAATATAGTCGAGTCGTGTGCCGAACCCTGCCATCGTGTAACAATGTTCATGATTTTGAGATTAGCTGCTGCAACGGTTTGTACATTCAAAGAAAAATATCCCTTCCTGTTTCGGAATATTTCCGCGTTTGGGCCTCCCGGTGACTGAATTTTTATGTGTGTACAGTCAATGGCTCCAATGACTCTTGGCAAATTTCCAAACATGTAGAAAAGGGCAGCCGCCGTTTTTAGTTCCTCCTGTGTCCGCGGCATTCCAACTATGTCAGGCAGTAGTCCGAGAACTGCTTTGCACACTTTTGGCAACAAGTTGCTAATCGTAGGTTGGGAAACTCCTATAATATCACCAACGATAGACTGCATGCTACCAGCAGCCAAGAAACGCAATGTGCATAGTAGCTGCACTTCGTGTGAGATATAGCGTTGTCTGTAAAGGACAAATAAAAAATATTAAATCAGTATACATATGAACTCAATACAGCTTTTGATACCTTTGATGTACCTCTGGCATGTAAGGCACAATCAAGTGTAGCACGTGTACAAATCTTGCCTTTGTCATACGGAATCGAGAAAAAAAGTCAAAATCGTCCCACGAGTGCATTTTTCTTCGTTCTAGCATTATGTATGGTCGTCTATTGTTATGGTCTTCGTCGTAAATGCGTTGAGCACGGTCAATTCCGATCAGCACATTGGTTCGAGATGGGCGCGCCATTATATCACCTAAAATGGATAAAAAAAAGGATAATTACAAACTAAAAACAGTTTACATTTCTTACCTGTATGTATTTCTAAAGCAGATGTAAGTCAATAATGAATTTTGAACGAATAACATGGAATAACTGCCTTATTCGCTCGATTCTGCCCGCTTAGTTATTCCCCGGAATAACAATTCTGACTTTCTTATTACACCTTATTCCGTTTTATTCTATGCGTCAATAATACACTTATTCCAACTAATTCTCCTCTATTCCGTAAATATTCTTATTCCGGCAAATTCGGAGTGTCAATAATATGGCCGTTAGGCATATTCGTTAAATAATAAAAAAGTCTCTAATAATTCAAAATCACTAGGTATTAATTTGCCTACACCTTAACATTCTTCTTGTTCATTCTCCTTGCCTTATAAATGCTTTAAATACAGTAAGTAAAGAAATAAATAAGTTCTTTTCGGGTTAAAAAAATATTTTTGGTTATGTATGTAACTATACCTATCACTCTCCAAGGTACATTTGTTTGTAAGAATGCACCGTTGATGCTGTTTTGATAAATTTTTAAATCTAAAACTACTAATAAACAACTTGCTGCTTTGCTGTGATTTATCTGACCAACTGATTGAGAGTATTTGACTAATTCGAATGTCGGACTTACTAAAAAATGTACTTTTCGACATAGAGAAATATATACAATATATATGTACACAATGGTGGCAACGCTGCAGTGGGGGTTCTTAAGGTCGCTGATAACGAATTTGGAATCAGATTTTAAAAATTCAAAATTTCGAATCCATATTAGATTTACCATTTATCACGGGAAAGTTTAAATTGAACGTACGTACATGACGTGTGTGTAACATCCTCATTTCGATTCGTAGCAAAATCGAAAGTTCGATAGATTTCAGCATAGGGGTAGACACCCTCAATCCACTAATCCCTGCTATTAAATTGTAACACCGTCCATCAAAGACAAACTTTTGGCTTACCGTATTACTAATATTGGTAGATTTAAACATTATTTTATTTTTAGTCCTTGAAAACTTCATAACAAATACCAAATATATTAAAAGTAATGTTGAACATATAGCTCTGCATATTTCGATGCATTAGCGAAATTCGCCGTCGTTTACTTCATTCAAGTATGTACATACATATGTTCTGCTTTACAAATGCCATTTAAACTAATTTTTTAATCTATACTAATTATATAAAGAGAAGTCCCTTTTTTTTGCTTCATTAACTCTAATAAAATGCGATCCTCGCCAACATCCAAAGTGATTTCTTGGGAAGAAATCTGTGATAAAGAAAGTGTTGAAAGAAAAAACGTATACATTTTATATACATAAGTAACTTCTGTAAAACGTACGCATTTCGGTAGATAAAATTCAGCCAATAATTCTTCCACTTCTTCTTTGCACAACTTAGCACGCAATTTATACTCGGGCACTGTAGATCCAGCCAATGCTATGGCCTGCTTAATCTTACTGACTGAACCAGAACTCGTTGTACTCATTTTACTACGTTTTTATCATGGTGGAATTATACAAGGTGTTGTACGTAGTGACAGCTCATGTCGACGGCTCCCTTACAAAAGGTTGTAATATGGAAGAACGAGAGAAACGGGAAGAAAAGAAGCACGCTTTGCGAAGTAGTACGAAATTTGGTACTCTTTCATATCAAATTTTGCATATAAATAGTAACAAACGGTATATTATGATAAGCTAAATTTGCGAAAGTAGTATATATTACGTAGCACTTATGCAATAAATGGTAATTTAGTTTATTAAACACAATGTCCTATAATTATAGTCAAACTTCCAAAACCGCTTTGGGGTCTAATTTTTACCCGAAAATACTATAAGATGATTGATATAACTTACAAAAATTTCGCCATCAAAAAATTAGTGGTGACCCCGAGTCGTTACAACATGACGGAGTCGAC
>NW_023465379.1:0-8892 GCF_013731165.1 Rhagoletis pomonella | reverse complement strand
TGACTATATGGATGTTCATATTGTATATATGTATATTGACAATAATAAGGGTATAGATTGGTACTTACGAATCAGGTACATGTTTGCGATCGCCGTTATATTTGTATAAACGAGATTGATACAATATTTGGAAATGCATATTTTCTACTTTTCGCAATTTTTCTCAAATAACTATTATTTTCGCGGAACCTACCAAATGTAAAAAAAAACTGACTACGTGCAAATTATTTAGTTTTCTGGAATTCAGGCTAGAACATAGTTATTCGTATATTCCACTAGGCGCAAATAAAGAAATAAATAATTCGTTCATATTCTGGAATTTATTTTAACTAAGTAATTTTTCTTGGAAAACAACTTGAATACATACATAGATTTTCTCACAGAGAATCAGGAGATAAAAGGAAAAAAGTACACAATGAAACGAAGAGCTTAATGAAAATAACTTATATCTTACGTTGCAATAAAATGACTAAAGAGGATAAAATAACAACTACATGCACATTTCCTATCGCTTATAGTTTGAAGAAAAATCTCGGTGGAATGTAGGCGTTGGATGGCACAGGTGCAGACTCGGCCGTTTCAGCTGGTGCGAGGTATTGATTATTCACATTCGATGCCGCTGGTGCGAGGTATTGATTATTCACATTCGATGCCGCTGGTGCGAGGTACCGCCTATTTACGTTGGAAGCAGCCACCTGTTTGCCCAAGTCCACAACATTGCCACCACCATACTGTTGTATAATCTGTTGCTGCAGTTGGAGCGCCTCAGCGGGTGTCTTATACTTTACATAGTGCACTTCCGGTATGTGTGATTGGTGTGTGGTGGTGATGTGCTGCTGTGAGGCAGCTGGGCTTGGTGCGCTACGACTTGGCTCTTTGCTGAGTACGTAAATTTGATTTTTTGTTTCTTCAACAGACTGTGATACGGTATTCTGCAATGGCTGTTGGTGGTGTGGTTTGCTGCTTTCATGTGCATTAATCACAATCACATTCAAGTGCTTTTTCACTGTGGCAACTGGCTCTGAAGCTTGTGCGACTTGTCGATGAACGACAGCTTCGGAAGGGGCGCTGAAATAGTAAAAGTCCTTACGGTACGCAGTTTGCACCGGCGCGGATGCGGCTTGCTGAATGTGGTGGTGTGAAGCGGCAGCAATTGGTGCATTATCGGCGTATTGTTGAGCAGGTGCAATTTGTACAGTGGCGGGTGCTGGATCGGGCGGAGCAACGTATACATCTGGTTCGGGTGCGCTGGCGCTGGCATAATTGTAGCCTTCACCTTGGGCGCTAGCAGCAGCCACCGCACAAAAGTACTGAAGAGAAAACCAAAAATAAAAACAAATTAAATTAAAATTTTAAGGGGTTGCACTGCTGTTTTATTTCATTTTATATAATTTTAATCAAATTTCCTTTCGATTTTCCGATTCACTTACCACAAAATAGCGGAACATTTTATTCCACGCAATGCTCAGAGAAAATTCGTTTCAGTTCAAAAGAGGTTGACGAAATACGCTCCGATTCTTTGCACGCGCTATTTTATACCGCCGGTGAAACAAAATTTTGTCATTCCACAAACAATAGTAGAATTTCAAGTTCAGGGCCATGGTCAACTTACGGCTAGATTCACAATACATATGTGTGTATAGATATTTATAGAAAGGTTTTGCATTTCAAAAATGCCGGCTAAAGGGAGCAGCTACTAAGCTTAGCTAAAAGCACAAAAGACGGTGAAAATATGCTGCAAATAAATTAATATTTCTCGCACCCATTTAACGCTCAAAAATCGATGATCAGAAAGAAAGGTGAACAGTTCTTGTTATTTAGAAATAATACAGATATGAGTTAAAATAATGTATGCAGATCGTTATGGATTTTATGCAAATAACCGGCAACAGTCAGCCGCCATGCGCTACAGCAGCGCTATACTTGTATATGAATAGATATTTTATAGCAGATGAACACATATGGACGTGTGCTTGTATGTATGCACATACATAAGTTAACCGACAAAAACTTGAATGAAGAGAAATTCCCAACATTAATTATTCCCGAAACGATTGTTTTAATCCGTGATGGCAGCAACTTTTTTGTGTTATTAAATATCTATATGTATGTACATACCGTTTTCATTGTTCTTAACTCAAAAACCAATGGATCGCCTGAGCGATTTTGGGTTTCTCTTCTGTGCTAACGGACGCCAATTAGAAATGCCAAGTGAAGCCAAGTCCTTTCTACTTAGTTTTTCCATAGAAGGCGCCTTCCTCTATCTCTGTTAACACCAGCGGGTTTCGAGTTGAATAATTTTAGAGTTGGAGCGTCGGTGTTCATTAAGGATGGCCAACCCAGCAGACTGCTGTACTATAAATCGCTGCACTCTGTCCATGTCGTTTTAAAGCTCATAAGCTTATCGTTCCATCGCCTGTGGTACTGGCCTTAGCTAATGCGTAAAGGCCCCTAAATCTTGTGCAAACCACCACGATCATGATGAGTGACTTATAGAGTGTGATTTTCGTATGTCGAGAAGGACTTTACTTCTGAATTGCCTACTTAGTCCAAATCAGTACTTGTTGGAAGGAGGGTTTTTTGCGTTGGATTTCGCAGCTGACATTATTTACTAATACTTTCACACAAATCTCCAATTTTCTAACATTTTATTTAATAATTCCATTTTTAGAAGATTCACTGTTTTGTTCCTACTTCCTTTATCTCCTATTCGGGTTTGTTTACTTTTACTTGAGAAATGTCAGGACGCTGAGAATGTGCAATATTGTAGTCTTTCATTATTGTGCCCACTACGGGAATTAACTCATAGTTGATTCAGTAAAAACTGTACCTATTTAGTAGTAGTTATTGGAGCGACAACAAAATATTTATTTTAGTTAAAAAATTGTGTTATGGTCTATAAGACCAAAAACAGTACGTAAGGGTTAAAATTAAATGTACAGTTGAAAATGGTTTTAAAAAATTCGCACTTATTTCCATAATCTCTATTGGAAAGAAAATGATTTTTTATTTGTACATTCTTATTTAGCTTCCACCAGCAAAATCCGCTTTGATGTTCCCGAAATTCATAAAAGCAATATACTCGCACAACAAATGTATGTATGTATGTATGTATGCATAAAAACGAGGTTTAATATCTTAAACGTCCGACAAGTTACGCTACAACATTAAAAAGCCAATTAATGTAAACATAACGTTAAAAGTTAATTAAATATGCATGCGTGTATGTGGGCTTGGCAGACATATTTTATTTGAGAATATCTGCAAACCAGTTTTATCGTATGGAGAGAGAAAAGAATTCGAAATATTTGAAATTGTTTTACATACATAAAAGATGAAATAAATCAAAAGTTTAAAATTTTTGTTTTAATACATGTCAAACTCTCAAAGGTAGGTAAGGACTAGAAACATTTTACTACTTTACTATACTAATCATTATTTTCTGCAGTGGTTTCGACATGGGCATAGTAGTTAAGCGCATAAAAATACAACGATTGCGCCTGATTCGACATGTTGTACGCATGAGATTCGGCACCCATGGGTTAAAAACGAAAGGAAGGCTGTCCACGAGCACATTGGGTCATGTGCTGAAGGACTGGTCCACACTTGGTATGAACAACCTACATACAAACCTAACCTCAAAAATGCCATAAAAAGCCCACCTCCCAGAATATGAAAAATAACCAGTCGCATTAGGTGGCACCTGGAATTGATTTAAACTGAAAGTAAAATGTTGACTAGTCTCTGACTGTAGACAACGTCAGCTTAAAATGCAGGCCTAAGACAATGAAAGAATATGAATTTTTTTGTACTTTCGTAAAATTAGTTACAAATAGGTAGGCATATTCTTCACAGTCTTTGTTTTTTCGGTATATGGTATCTAACAGGAAAAAAAAATTCAAAGTCGGTTGAAGCAAAGAAAAAAAGGGCTTCGAAGCAAGGGTTTTTTTCATCGCTCCGCTTCGGTATTTTATTTCGCTCCGCACTCCGCTCTTAGATTAGTTACACTCCCAATAAAAACCATCTTTATTTATTTAATTTCTTTACGATCACTAGCCGCGAAATTTTTTTATTTTTTTACTTATGAAGATATTCATTTACATGGTATAGAAGCACTTCTGTATCCAAAGAAAAATTTAAAAAATGTCGACTAAGTTTTTTTTATATGTTCCCAATAAATTTTCTATTGAAATAAAATTGCATATATTTATTAACCCAGCCAGCAAAAAGATTTTTGTCCGTTTACCGATTCCAATACTTTGACAGTCCGTTTTTCCAATAAGGTATGCGGAAGAAATTCATGTACAGACAAGAAACGAAAATGAATGAAAATGTTATTCGTTTTCCGTTCGTTTCCGTGTAAGGAAACTGCACTTTTTTGAACGGTTTTGGATACGTAAATGAAAGAAAATTGTAGCCTTTTTCCTTTGGTCTCCGACAAAATTCTCTGCTGGCTTCGAGGGCATTATTTTTTATCGCCGATCAAGTGGACGTGGCAATTATTCCTGACTGCTGGGCATTATGCTATGAACAGTATTGCCAAGTAAAAATATAATGAAAATTTGTTTAACATGGTTGTTTTCAGTGGCAATAACAAAAAAAAACTAAGTAAATTTAATTTTCGTTAAAGAGATGTGGAACAAATTATTTGTTTTAGATTTGTGCTCCAGCTCCTCTCCAGCCAAAATCCTTTGCTCCTTCGCTCCTTTGACTTTGTCCACTTTTTGAAAAAAAAAAAATCGGCGTAATTTTGCAGGAATTTTTTTCCTTTGCAAGAACTCTACAGCTATTTAAAAGCTATATAGAACAGTTTTTTATTTGCCTTTTTGCGACATCTCGTATGCTGAGTGAATCTGGCATACACAATTTTTAAAGTTTTGTTTTTCCTTTTAAAGAACTCTGGAACTCTGAAAAGCTTCTCGGAAACGCTTTATTTTGTCCTTTTGCGTCATACCGTAGGCCATCTTCCCAGAAGTAGTTTGCCTTAGAAATTTTATAGGGAAAATTTCTTTTCTTTTTTCTGGTTAATATTAAGTGTATGTATATATAACGTTCGCATCCTTTTTCGGACAAAAAAGTGTATATTACAGCGAAATAATCCCGTTTCGCAGTATCTCCATTTGTAAAGAAAATCATTTTTCTCAGTACAGTATTTTTCGAAACAGTTTTCCAATAAAAGAATTCACAACAATATGTGTACCGTTTTATACCCTGAGACAAAATTATATGTCTAAAAAAGCCATGTCCAATCCAAATATCTCACTTTTACAAAAAAATAGAAAAATTCAAAAAAGTTGCGCAAAGTTCAAGTTCGAAGTGCCTACCTGGAAGAAAATAATAATACCGTCGGCAAACAAAAAACTATTCAAATGTCAACGCGAATTTTTAGCCTATTAAAACAAACCGTCACTAGAGACGAATAAAGGCGCGCTAGTGTTTCGGCGGCGAAAACAGACGCATAAAAAAAAATTGTACGAAAAAAGGCGCTTAATAAAAACTTCGGCGAAGAAAGACGCATAACCTAGTTGACGGCGAAGAAGGACGCGTTTTTTGGGGGAGTTCGATAAATAACTAACTTCTAACTAGCTATGACAAAACTAACTTTACGTTAGTTGTAAAGTCGTGCAAGAGTCGTGCAGACGTTATCGGGAGTTTGTTTTCTTTACACAAAAATTATTTTCAATACCTTTTTTGTCTGAACTTCGCAGATCCTTTTTCGCATTCAGCACAAATAAAAGGAAGATTGAAATTTTACATTACCATTTTGAAGTTATGTCTGACGGTGTTCGAATATCGGACCACCCATGATAAAAACATAGTAAGGTAAAACCGTTCTCTCAATTCGTCGGCCATGATTTTTTTTTTTTGAAGTTTGCCAACATTTTAAAATCATATAAAATTGAAAATAAAAAATTGAAATTGTTCGAAATTGTTGTTGCTTGAGATTGAAAATGAAAATGTGTGTGTGAGTCTGTGAGTAAATTTAAAAATTAAATTGTTTGGAAACGTCAAGAATTTTAAAAGTAACTCTCAGCGGTTCTACCTTACTATATTTTTATCATGGGACCACCTACAGCAGAATATGTACACAAATATGAAATGTAATAAAATAAAGCAAATAAATAAATAAATAAATAAATAACTAAATAAATAAATAAATAAAAAAGTAAAAAAAAACAAAAAATATTTAATTTTTCTCATTGATTTTTATGTCCTTAAGTAGTTAGATGACATCTAATGCTGAGGAAACCAGTTATCACTTATTTGCGGCCACCGCCCTTCAAAATAAGTTAGTTACGGCCAAAGGAAATAGTTAATAAATAATCACCACTAGTCGAAAGCTAGTTAGTTAATAGTTAGCCACAAACTAGTCCCATTTCCTGCAGGGTATGTCTGACGGAGTTCGAATATGGGACCATCTACAACAGAATATGAAAACAAATATGAAATGTAATAAAATAAATAAAGTAAAAAAAAAGAAATAAAAAATTTAAGAAAGAATATTGTTTTTCCTATTGATAGTTACAAGCTAGTTACATCAAATGCAGAGGTAAACCACCCTTGACTATTTCGTAGCAATCGCCATAGAAATATAGTTAGCTTTCGTCACAGAAAATATACAGACAACAAGTGACTTTTAGCTCCTTCCTAATCAACGTAAAGTTAGCTTATAGTTAGATACATTTCCTGCAGGGTACATGCACATATCTAAACATATCGTCGTTTAAAGTACAAAACCGCGTATCGTCATTCTGCAAAACCGCGTAACTGACATTATTGGTAGCATTTTTCAAAAGCGAAATTTGAAATGCATTACCGCTAAGTGAATAGTGGTAGTAACAAAATGATTTCGCTACCACTATGAACTTAGTGCAAATGCATTTTACTTCCACTATATGGTTAGTGGTTGTACATTTTTGAACAAACTTGTTGTAAGGACATGGTTATTTAAATCACGGTTTGCTAAATTTTCCTAAATTTGTAAACTAGCTTAATTAGTCAGTGGTAGTGAAATTTTCGTTCGGTTAACCTAGTGTTAGCTAGAGTTAGCTGTCCTAGTGTTAGTGAAATTTTAAACGCACTCTCGTTAACCATATACATAGTGGTAATGTAATTAAAATGCACTAACACTAACCATATACTGGTAGTGAAATTAGAAATGCACTACAACTAAAGCCATAGTGTATATGTATATATATAAAACAATTAATTTTATTATTTACATACTGTATGTGGTCTAAAAAAGTATACTCGAAATTTTAATGTTCTCATCCCCTAGGATTGTTCTGTATCGATAAAAATATACTCCTGTTTTTTATTTTGAAATCAAGAAACATTTATAGATCGCTTAAAGCGCCCAAAGTTTTCCATGTATCTTATATGATGGAAAAAAACAACTTTTCGTAGAAATTATATAGAATTCTTGAAAATCAATATTTTTTGATCGGAAAACCCCCGGTTCTCTTCACGAGACTTTCAATAATAATACCAATTTTTTTATTTAACCACTTTTAAATACTAACGATTTTTTATTGCTACCCCTACTGCATTTTTCGGGGGTTTTTAGCGGACGCATAAATTATAGTTGCGATGAAAAAATGGTTAACTAAATAGTTGGGTATTATTACTGGGAATCTCCTGCAGATAAGCAGAGTTTTTTGATAGAAAAGTCTTGATTTATAAGAATTCTATACCATTTCTACGAAACGCTGTTTTTTCCCTATATAAATTACATGGAAGACTTTGGACGCTTTGAGCGACTTCTAAATACTTTTTGACTTCAAAATAAAAAAAAATATGGGTATATTTTTCCCGGTATAGAATATTCCTACGGGGTGAGAGCATAAAATGATGCTCAAGAAGTGAAATTTCGTATGTTTATTTCTTCAAGAAAATTTACAGCAACAGCAAAGTACTGTTTCAAGCAACAGAAATAATGAAAATATTTCTTGTGATTTTTCCTAAAAACAACAGACAGCCCTATAAATTATATAAAAAAAAATAACTACATAACCTGATAACGTGACTGGTGTGAACATCCACATTTGTTCCCTATTAACTTTGATCAAACGCGGTGATAATTGGCGTATGAGTAACATACAGTGCCGAACAGAAGTATTGGCACAGTGAATTTTTCGCAATATATGCAACATTTTTTATTCTAATTTATTTTCGATAATTTTTTATAAAAATATAGTTCATTCTACACCAAGTTCTTCCATACAAAGTATATTCGACAATTATTTTTTGTATGGAGAAAATGAGTAACACCTTCCACTAAAAAAATTGCCCACACTCAACGCGATTTGCTAGCAACTTTTAACTTGCAATTTGTCATACTAAAATTGAATGGACTATAAAACTGCATACTTTGAATTCTTCTAAAAAATCTGAATAAAAAGTTGCAAATTAGTGTGCCTGCCAATTTAATGAATTTTCCTGAATTTTGCACAAAGTTTAGAGATGGGCCAATACTTTTGTTCGTCACTGTACATAATTTCCAGCTCATTTTTCATACAAAAAATAAGCGAATCATGGAATTTAATAGCATGCCAATGAATTATTTCGATCTCAGGTGCCAACAGAAGGTGAATGACATTATCGAATATTGATTTTTAACAATATTCTGTAAAACATATATATGTATATTAAAACAAGCACTTCGACGTAAACAAACATAAATAACGTATTTACGTACATTTCCTTCTTGCTACTTTCAAAAGAGCCGCGTAGCCAAGCAAGGTGATATGCACATTCTTAACCATTTCATTGGACTTGTCCTTTATATTGAACATATCAAAATCCGATTTTTATTTATGACTTTGCAATGTTTTTTTTTTTTTCTAATCAATTGCTACTGTGAAGTAAAGTCGCAACAGAACATAAAGCTAA
>NW_023465378.1:5018-8893 GCF_013731165.1 Rhagoletis pomonella | reverse complement strand
TAACAGAGAAAAATGTAAATTTCTGTTATGATAATGTTATATTTTTTGCAAGTGTCTGGCTGTGTTGCTAGGTTGCATGTGAATGCAGAAACGTATTCATGTATATTTTTTTAATAAAATTAAATAAATTAATATAGTTAAATTATATTAAATGTACTTTTATATTAGTTAAAATAGCTGACTTGCATTTCTGCATGACCATTTGTTAAATATAATTTATTCAGTAGTTAATGTTGCTAAAAAATTAAAAAGCATCTGTTCAAGTTCGCTTCTTGTACGAGTATTATATTATGTAAATAGTAAAAATGCATGTTAGTTACAAAAAATGATAAACTTGGTTTTTTCACATACTTATTTTAAAGATGGACGCATTAACAAAAAAATGTACAAAGCAATACACTTGTTACCTTCAAAGTTGTTTTTGACTTTTACTGCAATACTCGTAGATATTATTTGTGAATAATAGTTCTGGAGTCAAATGCAAATCCATTTCCCAGGCATGCGCATATGGATGCTTGTAGTGTACATACAGATGCGATCAACTAATTAGCAACGAAATTCAAAATGATATTGTTTGCAAATTATGTTTATTTATTTATTTTTAATAATTTCCTTTAAAACATACATAATTCAATCTATAACAGAAACCACAATAATAAAAGTTTAAAAGCTTGCACAAATTGCAAAATAATAAATCAAACTTCAAAAAATTGTTATAAAAATTTCAAAATTTTTTAATTAGAATATTTAGAAAATTTTCGGGTATGCAGTATTGCAGTCCATTCAATCAAGTACACTAAAGTCCAAGTTTCTAGTCGTTAAAAATTACCGTTGATCTCTTAGAATTTTTTATTTGTGGAGGGTGTTCGCATTTTCTTCCATATAACACATGAACCAAATTTTTTTTTGTATGAAAAATAAACAGCAACACCCCAACAAAAAAATCTTATAATATAATTGAATGGACTACAATACAGCATACCCGAAAATATATTAAATATTCAAATAAAAAATTTGGATGACCATTTCTTGAAGGTTGATTCATTTTTTTGCAATTTGTGCAAGCTTTTAAACTTTTATTATTGTGGTTTCTGTTCCAGATTGAATTATATTTTAAATGACAATCATTAAAAATAAATAAACATCATTTGTTGATGGCAGCTCAATGTATGTATGTATGTACTTACATATGTAAATATGTACCCCATACACATACTCCAAAATCATTTATTGATAACGTTCTTGCACCTGCACTTAATATTACATATAGGTATGTAAGTACATACTAACTTTCTTCTTTATTGGGACTGACAAACTTTAACTTAAGAGTCGACTTTATTTCGTCTACTAATATGCCCCAATAGTTTTGGAGTCAAATGAAAATGCATTTCCCACGCATACATATATGTATCTATATGTACTACATGCTCCATTAATTGACAACGTTTTTGCATGCATATATAAGTACATCCATACATACGTGCATATTGCTGTCTAAGTACCACGCACATATATACAAATGTACATGTGTACAACTCACGGCAGCATACATACACACATACATAATTACGCGCATATTCAAATACAACAATAACTATTTCATTCCTAAACGCATGCGCATATTTCTCAAGGCCAAGTAAATTCATTCATAAAAACAACCGCAGCACATCTCCCCGCAAATTCATCACCCGCAAGCGCAACTTTGTCAATCCGACACAAAAATTCTAAAATCTTAAAATGAAGAAATCTCGGCCAGCCAAGTGAAAAGTGGCAATTATTTCTCTATAACCAGTAAAATAAGTTATCTCGAATCTTGGCAATTTTTGGTAATTTTTGACAAAACACTCTATTTCTCTGTTCCATACCAATATTTCAATCATTAACTAGTATTTTAAAGTGTCATTTTAATAAAAATTAAATAAAAGTGTACGTTTTCTGCAGGAAAATACATTAATTTTTTTAAATAAAATCAAAACTTCTAAAATCACAAACATATGTGGTTTTATCGGAAGTTCACAGATGTAACGTGGCAACTTAGCTCGTTTTCACATTTTTCGGTACGAAATTGTAAAATTTTTGTCCATGACGCGCCACGATTTTTGTACAGGTGGGTCAATGTGCCTTGAACACCATTTACATATATACAAAAAAATTATTTTATTTATTTTTTAACATTAAAAATTTCTATACTTCAAAGCATTTATAAAAGTATATTTACATATATGCACGGACGATTTTTAATATTTTTCATCCGTAAGCAAATCTTCAGAACCATAAAAGATTCAAACACATCAAAGTACAAGCAATGCAATGTCCAAGCTAGTGCTACTCCACTGTAGATGTGTATATGAATGTATGCATGTATGCGTGTAAAAAATGTCAATTCCAGTTGGTTTTTAACACATTTTAGCGGACATACTTTTTTTGGTTTCAGCTGGTTCCAACTGTTAATGAAGCACAATTTTTCTGGTTAATCTTGATGAAAGTTACATGTATCGTCGAGAACATGGTTTTAAATTAATTAATATTCTTCTCCATATAAAATGTACGAGTATGGCTTTATTAAATGTAAACTTATGCGAAAACCTAAATATTTCGTCAACCAAGGGTTAATTTTGGTGGCGTCGTGGCAATTCGCAGAAATTTAATAATTTGTTTGTGGTTGGCGGACGGCGAGGGGAAGACGAAAGCAGAACAATCGTACATATTTATGCACATATTTACATTTATAAATGCACACATATTTATGCGTTTGTCTTCTTGGACGAATGAAAAATTTCATATACGTAGTGATTTAGAGATTGCCGCTTCAGTAATGTGCCGTGGCGTGTGCGCTAGAGGCGATGCAACTTTTTGGCGTCTCGCCGTTTGTCTTGGTTCAAATCCCGGACGGACCAAGTAATCAATTTTTTTTTTTTTTTTTTAATTGTCATATCCATATTCGATTTTAAATTTTACTATTAGCTTTATTTAAACTAATATAAATGTATATGTAGGTACAAACGCATGCATAATTTCACATAATCGCTCAAATTTGCCAAAAGTTACTGAAAGCTTTATTGTCTTCAAACATCATCAGCTCGACTTATAGTATTTTGAACCATAAACTGACCTCAGTCAATGATTTTATAGATCTGGGTGTTGTGTTTGACTCGGGATTCACTTTTACAAATCATGTTAATTACGTTATCCCGAAGGCGTATAGCAACTTAGCATTTCTGCGTAGATATGCTAAGGATTTCAAAGATCCTTATACCAGGAAAACTCTTTTCAATGCGCTGGTACGTTCTAAATTAGAGTATGCATCTATAATATGGAATCCAATATATAGCCTTTATGCTAGTAGGCTTGAAAGAGTCCAGCGCAAATTTGTTCGCTTTGCCCTACAGCCGCTTAACTTTTCTGAGCCTTTACCGGCCTATAATTCTCTCTGTAAGCTTATTGATGTAAAATCACTGGAAAGTAGAAGACTTATCCAGTCACTGATGTTTATATATGATCTGGTTAATGGATATATTGATTGCCCTGTTTTACTTAACCAGATTTGTTTCAATGTTCCAAACAGAATTTTGCGTTTTCAACTACCTTTTTATATGCTTCCAGTTAAGGCAAATTACTTTACTCTAGCACCAATATATAGAGCCCTCACAGAGTTTAATAAAATCTCAAAAATTGTAAATATTGAGTTTTCATTGCCGAGATTGATATTTAAATCTAATATTGAAACATTGTATAATTAATATAATTTCTATTATTCTAACCTATTATGTAATCTAGTCTGTAAGATTGTTAAAGTCATAGACTAAAATAAATGAAATGAAATGAAATGAAATGTTTTCACTAAAATATTAGTTATTGGAATTAAAATTTTATGC
>NW_023465378.1:4649-4918 GCF_013731165.1 Rhagoletis pomonella | reverse complement strand
TTTTTTGTTTAATATTTGCAATGTTTTTAAGTTAAACTTTTATGTTATTTTCGACGGGAATTGCGGTTTTATGCATATAGCAAGTGTAATTTGTAAAAAATAGCGCTAATTTTTTTTATTTGTTTGCAAACGGTCATGCGCATTTTATTCTACAAGAAATTTTTATTTGGTAAAAAGTGCAAAAAGCCGTCAGCAATAAATAATCATTAAAAATCAACCGGATTTTTTAGCCGCTTAAAACTTGATCTTGTTCCACTAGAATTAAAAAA
>NW_023465378.1:4292-4549 GCF_013731165.1 Rhagoletis pomonella | reverse complement strand
AAAAAACACCATGCACTCACTTTTGATTGCCAGAATATGTATGCATGTACATATGTGTGTAAACTTTATGCCAAACTATCATTATTTTAAATTGTATTTGCATCTTCATAAAAGGAGAACAAGATAAAAAATTTAACAAAAATTACAAATTAATGAAAATTATGTGAAGATTTACCATATTTTCGTTTATTTGCTCACAAAGAACATATCACATTTCATGTTGCTCAACATTGTATTATGTTATCAACATTAAATTC